>NW_022701253.1:0-572 GCF_011630105.1 Anneissia japonica
ACGTAAAATGTGAAAAAATAAACGAAGATCCTACTAGAAATCCAAAATTTCCCTACGCGTTTTTTTACTTACGTGTAGTGAGCTAGATATGCGTGTCGTCCACACGTTTAGCGGATAGCAGCCGGCGTATGACGTCAAAATGATGACATATCCGTCACACTAACCGTACACGTTCGCGTGCGAAACCTCTCTATTAATGAAGAAAATACAGCTTTAACTAAACCCAGCAGCCCGTCTTGTCAAACAACTACCTAAAGGACAGCACATCACACTTACTCTTGAATCTCTCCATTGGCTACCAGTTAAAAAGCGCATTGTATTCAAATTCTTGTTCACACATACAAGTGCCTTCATAATTTCTCTCCGTTGTATCCTAATTCCTATCCTCCGGTGACCTAATCCATCTTCGCTCAACAAGGCTTGGTCTACCACAAGCCAGCATATACTTTATATTCCAGGGTGCCACTTGAAATATGGAGAGACGTCTTTTTGGGTTGCTGATTCCAAGCTCTGGAATAGCCTTCCCATCTACAGTCGGAAGTCTTCCTCGCTCTTTGTTTTTTTTTTTTTTT
>NW_022701254.1:0-544 GCF_011630105.1 Anneissia japonica
AGTTTGCTTTAGGCCCTTATTCTAACCTAATAATTGGATGTGGACCTCCCCTTGACTCAATTTTTTGTAGATATATATGAAGTTAACTGGAAAAGAAAGTAAAAGCTGAAATATAATTATTTCAACTCTATTTGTTTTTTACATTTTCGATGTATTTTACATTCATAGAAATGTTAACTCTGAGTATTGTTTTTTTTTATCTTCTTTAGGCAAAGAAATAAACCACACAAGAAATCGGTATGCAAACATTACATTTGCTTTCTTTATCTTGTAGGATATTTAACTGAACTTGACTTTATTCAGTATATCACAATATCACTGCAAAAACAGCAAATATAGCAATGACTTAAAAGTTAAATTATACCTTAAAATATTGAAAAAGATTAAAACTAGGATAGCAAATGAATTTTGTATTAAAACTTATTTCCAAAGGGCGTCCTTGAGAAACAACCAAATGAAATAAATTTAAAAGACCACATTGTACAATTACTTCAATAGATAAAAATGGTAAAAACTATCCCCGCCGGACACCATCCCGGTATTT
>NW_022701255.1:0-515 GCF_011630105.1 Anneissia japonica
AAAAAAAATAATTCGTTGGTATTCTTTGCATAAAGCAATCTCGAACGAACTTTCATTTAAAAAAATTTAGATTTATAATAGCCTACCTTGAAATCGCACCCGTAAAATTCGAATTTGCAGCATCTTTTCTGCCGAGAGCATCGTTCGTCCAGATGCGTTCTCAATTCTTCCCTTCGAACGTCATTCGCTCCGCAGTCGTTCGGACAAGACACCGTAAATTTAGGACAACTCCGTCGGTGCGCCTCGACGTCGCGATGCGGGAAGTGTGACTTGCAGAAAGTGCATTCGACCGAACGATGTTCGCACTCGGTTTCCAGATGTCTCTGCAGATCCTTGCGTGGCAGCTTGGTCGCACACCCCCGCGATCGATGCATGCACGCGACGGGAAAGTAGTTGCAAAATTCCAGGTGCCGTCCGAGTTCTTTCAGCGCGAACGTTTCCGAACACCCACGATCCTTGTGGGGACAGTATATCTGAGCTTTCGACATTTTCCGGCGTGCGTGATGATCGGGTGC
>NW_022701256.1:0-1331 GCF_011630105.1 Anneissia japonica
AATGGTTGGCCAAACCATGTTAAGGATAAAGAGATACAGCCTTTCTTTATACGCAGAAATGAATTATCAGTTGACAAGAGGTGTATTTTGTGGGGATTACGAGTAGTAATACCTGGCAAATTTAGGTCAACATTATTAAATGACTTACATGAACAACACCTGGGCATATGTAGAATGAAAGGGTTAGCTCGAAGCTACTTATGGTGGCCAGGGTTAGACCAAGATATTCAGAATCTTGTAAACCAATGTGAAACATGTCTGTCTGTCAGAAACAAACCACCTCTAGCACCACTCCAAACATGGGGGTGGCCAAGTCGTGTTTGGCAGAGGTTGCATGTTGATTATGCTGAGTTAAAGGGTCAACATTTGTTCATTGTTATAGACAGTCATTCAAAATGGGTAGAAGTGTATCCAATGAAAATTACCACAACAAACAAAACTCTTGATATTTTAAGAAGACTATTTAGTTCTTATGGGTTACCCGAAGAGATAGTCTCGGATAACGGGCCCCAGTTTATCTCTAGTGACTTTGCCGAGTTTATGAATAGAAATGGTATAATACATAAACGTGTAGCGCCATATCATCCTGCTTCTAACGGGGCAGCGGAACGTACCGTTCAAATTGTGAAGAAGGCGCTAATTAAGCAATTACTTTATCCTAATCCACGTAAACGAAACTTGTCATTACACCACAAGTTAGCAAACTTCCTTATTACTTACCGTAATAGTCCTCATACCACGACGGGTAGAACACCCGCAGAGTTATTTCTAAAGAGACAACCTAGAACTAGGTTCTCATTACTGAAGCCTAATCTGGCTCAAGAAATTGATAGGAAGCAAGCTAAACAAACTGAGTATCATGACAAGGGTCGTGTACAAGAACGGATATTGCATGTAGATGATAGAGTTAGAGTCAAGAGTAATGTAGGTGGACTAGTTAAATCGTTGCCTGGGAAGGTAACCAAGGTTTGTGGTTCTCGTACCTATTTGATATACATGTATAACAATTGTAAGATTCGATTTGTACACATAGACCACATATTGAGTTCCAAAGAGAAGGGGGTACCATGTAGGTCTGCAGACAATCCCTCAGTAGACGTACAAGTCCCACTGATTAGTCCAGAAGGACTTCCGATAGAGGTTCTGGATGGTCCAGAAAAATCCGAAAATGGGAAAGGGACTCCGGGTCAGAAGGACCAGGTTCCACTAAGTGTGGATCCACAAATTGCTGATATTCATCCAAGCCCTCTGGTACCTAGTGCAGGAATTGCTCAGGAGAGGCGCTATCCTGTAAGAGTCCGTAAGGCTCCAGATAGACTAAATTTGTAAAC
>NW_022701257.1:0-794 GCF_011630105.1 Anneissia japonica
AGTCAGCTGGCGATCGCCCAGTGTATTAACTCCTATCTGTTTACAGAATTTTGCGATCGTGTTTACAAAATCACTCTCACTTCTGAACGAGTCAGCCGATTTTAACGGCTGTTTCGGTACGTAAAAATAGACTAATTAAGCTGTCTGTTAAGCTAAAAATCAATATGATTAGATGAAACGTTGGAACGCCCATTTCTTTAGAGACATTGACATGATCTGACACACTTCGACTAATGGTAAAGAGTAGGCGGCAGTTAGACCATGGAGGAAATATATTGAGTGAGAACTCTACGCACTGAAATTAAATAGGTTCAAAAACAAAACAAATTGTAATGTACGGACCACGCCCATACGAAATTCAGCACAATGACGCTGCAAGTTATGGGTTATTCTCCTACCTTTACCCTTTACCATTTATCTGTCCACGGTTCCAGCACAATCTTTGATTCATCCGTGGGAATTGAACCCAATGTCTCATCAAGTTGATTATAAGACAAATTAATGTCAGCATCACTGCTACAAGTTTCTTGCACATACGTGCACAACTGGTTGACTGGTTTGCAACTGAGCCTTACGCCTGCTGACAACCAACTTTCATTGCCATCAATTCATTTGAAATGATCAAACATCGCTTTGCCCTCTTATACGGTTCGCCCTTTTTTCAACCATCTCACTTCTTGTACGGTACTACCAGTGCGTCATAGGTCTCTCTCAGTGTCCTCACATTCTACGGGCCAATTTTTATAGTATTCACAGCTGCTCTTATTCGACCAGTAGTCCATTTATTTTTCTAC
>NW_022701258.1:0-782 GCF_011630105.1 Anneissia japonica
GTTAATGAAGCAGTTTGGACTGCTCTGCGAGCAGATCAAGGTATTGCTTTTTTTACCCATTTTTTAGCAAATACTTTGAGAGTTTACAGAATTACTGGCCATCCAGGTAGTTAATATTCAATTGACCTGCACAGAGCAATTAATCCTAATAAGAGTTTATTTACCAAAAAATAAATATTAGTGTAAGTGCATAGTGATGACTAGATTTCAACTTTTAATTGTAAAAAGAAATGCAGGAAATTATTTTTTTAAAAAAAGACCATTTTAAATTATTTTATATTTATATTTTATTTGTTATCTCCGGATCTATCTATTTATCCTAGGGAAGCCATTCAAAGACCAAATTAAAGCTTATAATGTGATCTACCAAAATATAATATAAACTCGTTTTTTTATTTTCTAACAATGATACTCATTTTGTAGTGTGACCTCACATTTGATCTAAAAAGCTGGTAAAATGTCTTCATACTTATTTTTCTACCTTTAAATGGAATTCATTTCTTTGTTTCCTCAAGCATCAGGCAAGCAAATATCGCTCGTTTTTCGTACCATGTCGATTGAAACGTAGCAAGGACAATGTGTCTATTGAACCGGACACAGCTCAGATGGTATCTATCTACATGGCCTCCGAGGATTTCATCCCTGATAGTGTCTTCCATCCTCTAGTTGTGAGCTTGATTGGAATGGTACAAGACATGGGCTACACAGCCATGCTGCAATTATTTAGCAACTATGCAGACATCAGCCTAGGACTTGAACACACTCTCAGCTTAGGACCAGTA
>NW_022701259.1:0-807 GCF_011630105.1 Anneissia japonica
TGTAGCTATTCAGTATTTTACCTTCTATCTATATTACATAATATATATATATATATATATATATATATATTGTATATATAATAAATATGTACATCTACATGTTGTATAGAAATGTATATAACAAGTAATTTATGAGAACGTTACTATCTATATAGCTGATGAAAATTATAGAAGTAACAGAAATATTGTTGAAATCTTTTAATTCGACTAATGAAATGATAGATTTATTATGAAAACACACATGGAACACTAATGCTATGTGTACATACATATGATATAAACACACATGTGTCTAAATAGTAATTCTTTTATATAATTGTTATATAGGCCTATAGTTATACATATTATTATCGTTGTTCTCTGTGACAGATGTTATTTACTCTGTTTTCCTTGTACTTAAATATCGTTTGAATTATTATTGCCCGAACAACTATAAAATAAAAATAATATCATCACCATTACCAACACAATTCCCATCGTCATTCTCAACATCATTATCATCATTATTATCATCATCATCATCATTATCATTGTGATTATTATTATAATATTATTACCATTATCATTATCATCATCATTATCATTATTAATATCATTAACATTATGAACATAAGGCGTCATTATTACCATCATCATCATCATCATCATGGTCATCATCATCATCATTATTATCATTGTGATTACCATTATAATATTATTACCATTATCATTATCATCATCATTATCATTATTAATATCATTAACATTATGAATATAAGGCGTCATTATTACCATCATCATCATCATCATCATCATCATCATCATCAT
>NW_022701260.1:0-1325 GCF_011630105.1 Anneissia japonica
CCGTCGTGTCATATCCCAGACCGTTTAAACGTTTAGCTATAAGCTCAAAAACTCGATTTTTTTTTTCTCCTTTTTTTGTCTTCGGCAAGATCTAAAAATTCTGGTTCAGACCAAATGTCAATTAGGTCGGACAACTCAGAGTCCGACCAAACATGTCTATTAGTGGCCATTATAACAGATAACTGTTAAAATATCACCGTACTGATCAGTGAAAAACAAAAGGCCTGTGCGGGAAAACTAAAACAGAGCAGACGGCATGTGATGATCGAAATAAAAGTAAACAAACGTGTGTGCGAAAAGAATTATGGGAAAATATAACCCCTGACCTCATTGGAATTGCGCACGTCTGATTGGTTAATGATGGAAATGAGGTCAACTTGCTAACCGTTAGCAATTGCTAACGGTTAGCGCTAACCGTTCGCGCTAACGGTTAGCGCTAACCGATCGGGCGTTCTCACGCAGGTGCTAACGGTTAGCGCTAACGGTTAGCTCCCGATCCGGATACTACGGCTCTCGTGAGAACCAGGCCTGAAAGTTGGAAGACGATCGATCAAGGATAAGCGAGATACGCTCAATTGCGCAGTTTCAAAAATGACGTCATAGCTATAAATCACTTTCTTTGAATTCAGACGCCAATATGATGACGTCACAATGTCCGATCAGCCATTATGATCTATAAAATCATATTTACAACTTATGTGCTTTCAGAATATGTAATAAAAATTGGGGGTTACCTTTCAACCTAAGGAGCTATAACTGATTAAAAATAGGTCTGAATTTAGCATAGTATCTCTGTATATCGGCACAAATACGCGCAAAGATACCTAGGTTTGATGCGCATGTACTGTATTGCTATTGGCCAAAAGATGACCAAAAAGAATGGAAATTTGTGGAAACAATGTCAGGAACCCAAAATATGTAAAATAACGTATTTTCTAGCTTTCGTACGTGCTATGTACGTAAAAATGCGCGCGCGTAGTCGAAAATTTCAAAAAAATTTGAAATGCTCAAAATGCCCTAAGACGTGCTCTAATTTAGTCAAAAAGTGATTTTGAGCATTTTTAAATTTTAACGCACGCGCACGCGCGCGTAGTGAAGCGCAAGCGTCAAATTAGGGTACAGTACATTCAACATTAACCCGAAGTTAATGCTCA
This sequence comes from Anneissia japonica, assembly GCF_011630105.1. Classification (NCBI taxonomy): domain Eukaryota; kingdom Metazoa; phylum Echinodermata; class Crinoidea; order Comatulida; family Comatulidae; genus Anneissia; species Anneissia japonica. The sequence continues at coordinate 1,155 of NW_022701260.1, forward strand.
CTTAATACGATTTCGAAATGGCAATTGGTTAGGCTGATATTATCGATAATGTAAAAACGCAAAATTGCGCGTAGATGACGTAACGCATGACTGAGAACGTTGAAAATCTTACCATGACTATTCCAGACCAAGACAAATGTTCGCTGACAGCGATATTTGCGTAACTCGTGG
>NW_022701261.1:0-548 GCF_011630105.1 Anneissia japonica
CTGGCTTTTGTTGATTTCAAAAAAGCCTTTGATTCAGTATGGCGCTAAAGCTTATATCAGCCGCCAAGCGAACCGTATTGGTATTAAGGGCAAACTAATAAACCTTATTGAAAATATGTATTCAAGCGGTAATGTAAAGTATTATTAAATGATATTGAATCAGAATTGTTTAACATTAACGAAGAAATTAAACAAGGATGCCCATTATCCCCAGTACTTTTCTCAATCTACATTAATGAACTTAATAAATCAATTAAAAAAAGGAAACTTGGTGTTCATATTTATGATACATAGATAGGGGCTTTGTTGTGGGCGGATGATGTCGTTTTGATTGGGGACAGTGAGTTCGAACTTGCAAAACTCCTTATAGTTAGCTGGCAATTTCTCAAAACAAAAGAAACTTGAATTTAATTTTTTGAGAAATCAAATGTGTTAATTACGGGGCAGAAAGTTAATCATTATTGAAAGTGAAACCTTGGTAGCAGTTTCATTACGGAAATAGACAAGTACAAATATCTTGGTACTATTATCTCTCGATCGATCCTACA
>NW_022701262.1:0-586 GCF_011630105.1 Anneissia japonica
ATATTTTAAAATCCTTAAGTTAAATTATTTAAAGTTTTCTTTTTATTTTCAATGAAAAATAAATGGGATCGTTAATATTGATCTTGGTATAATGTAAACCTGTAATCATATGACTAGGCCTACTTATACAGAATTTTACTACCGTATATTATAGGCCTAGACTAGGACGAGGCCTCCTACTATAGTATAGAGGCCTAGTCCAAGACCTTGTTGCAAATCCCAACCCACATAAGCCTTGCCTATAATGCCTAGCATAGGGCTCGTGATCGCGGTACCCTGACCATTAAAAATTAGCAAACGCAGTGGGAAGCGTTGTTCACGGCATTGGACTGCAGCGAAAAATTATTCCCCCATCACTAATGGAACAGGCCCACGTCACGCTTGACTGACTAGATTTGATTTACATTTTGTGTGTCTGTGCCATAATAAGCAGCAGAAGTCCATGTTCTAGTGTTGTTGTAAAATAAAATGCATTTCAAACAAGGCCGGTTTTTGGAATTACGTTTTGGAATAGAATTTGGAGAGGGCGTTTGATCAAGTTAGACCTACGTTTTGAATTTGAATTACATTTTAAAGAAATTAGAAC
>NW_022701263.1:0-1428 GCF_011630105.1 Anneissia japonica
GGCCTATTATATTTAAGACATCCTGTAATTGGCTTTTTGCTGTTGGATGATGTTCGAAATAAAATAAAATAAAAATAAAAATGATAATGAATGATGATGGTATTGATGAAGATGATGAGAACACCAATGGTATTTACATGATTTGGATTAAGGTAGATAGTAGTTGGAAATTTCATTTTATAATAGAATACATTAAAGCCTCTGGGAAATGCCACTTACATCTTTGAGCTTATTCCGATGTAAATAATTTCTACGTAAAACCATAGAGGTATTATTAAGAAGGAGATGACTCGGCAACAGTTCCCTTTGACGCGACAAACCAATGTGTTCTCAGGCGCCCTCAAGTTGACGTATTTTGGACGTACTCGCCTATATTGGAAAGGCCTGGCGCCCTCAACTTGACGTATTTTGGACAAATTCCTGCGTATTTTAGACTGTTATTCACCAACCCTAATGTAATAATCTATATTATAATTAGGCCTATGCTCATTTCAAAGCCTAAAGTCACAGTGATGTAACACATTGCGTCATGTAACGTCAGGGATTGAAAACTTACCGGACTGGAAAACTGTAACAACATATCTCCAGCTCACGAAGTGAATATAATTCCATATTTCAACTTGATTGAGGGAAAAATATTATCGTCTTTCCGCCTATAATCCAACTTCGGCTAGGCCTATGTTTTTTTGTGTAATTCTTTTGTCTTTCATTTGTTTGTTCGTACAGGGAGTTAGTGTGTATAAATTCCACCTCATCAAACACTACACTGGAAGCTAAGATCCGTCAAGTTTACATGCGGCCTTGCTCTCCGTGGGGGATTTGAAGACTTCACATTTATGAAGGCGGTGGTTTCATTACAGATTAAAAAAACAAAACAAAACAAAACAAAACAAAAATTCAAAATCAAAATAGCTTCCTGCCTACCGACCGATTAACAACTCTTATTCTAACATGGTTTAATTGAGACATCAATTGAACTTCAATGACGTTAGCTGTCCCTCTCCTAATTCATCACTTTGTGTCAGAGAGGCTCAAGTCTTATGACTTCTAGAGCCCTTTGAGTGTATAAATAAATAATAGTTGCAGCATATTAACAAAAGTGTCTACTCTAATCTATGTAGAAACTTACTTTTTCCTATACCTTTAACATGTCCCAAATAAGTTCTAAGAGAAATGTACAGTAATTAGTAAGGCCCTATAAACTAATATTATCACCTTAATTCAATTATCTTACCTAAACATATACACTCTGTTCTTTTACAAGTAATTAAAAGAAAGAATAGTTACCGGTAATTGATACTACACACGGGACAAACAAATTTTAAACGTCTCATCTAAAAGACGTGCGCTATCGTAACTTGTGTTAACTCCTGCAGAAACACAATGAGAGCAGCAGACAACGGCGGCGGAAGCGGGAGGGGCCAGGGG
>NW_022701263.1:1478-4884 GCF_011630105.1 Anneissia japonica
TTATTATTATTATTATTATTATTATTATTATTATTATTATTATTATTATTATTATTTGGTGCTTACACCTTGTTTATTTGCGCCTTATAAATTGACCTATTATTATTATTATAAAATATAGATTTTTTGTTTTCATTTTCTAACAAACATTACAAGTTCCCTGCGATCGTGATTCTGTATTTAGGCATATGGGGGGAGGTAGACACTCTTAATGGAGCGACGTTCTAGTTCCCTTTATGCTAGCCAAGAAGATGTATAGTAAGTGCATAACTGATTGGCTTACCCTCATGATAAATAATCTATTGAGGTCGTGGAAGCAATCTCGACTTCGACTTTGTTCGGAAATTGTGGCGCGTTCTGGGGGGGGGGAGGCTAAATTGTTCTTTTTTTTTTAATGGAGATATAAGGAAAATTATATTCAAATTTTAAGTCTGAGAGTGGAAATACCAGCCATCTAGAGGTGCCATAATCATGAATTTTCTTACCTCATCCCCAACCATGGTGGGGCTGAGGTAGTGTAGATCTTTTATCTGTGAAAGTACCCTCCCTGAGCAAATATGAAATCATATTACAGTAGCTTGATGCCTATAAAATAGCTTATAAAATTCACCAAACTTCGTAAAATATCCGTAGCTTCCAGGGGGCCCTGGACCCACACCGGGGGCCCTTGGCGGCCCCCTGGCCCCAGCCTAAATGCTCGCTTCGCTCGCATACTGGACCTTATGAAATCCTCCCACCCACCACCAACTTTCAAAAACGTTCCGCCGCCGTGTAGCGGATGAAATTGAACCAATGTATCCACTGTTCAGCGCACACTCAATGACTACCACCAGACTAAGCCAAGCTGCTCTCTAGTCATTCTATACCTTGAATATGACCAACGCTGAACCACGTATCTGCAGTGTTGAAGACATGACAAAACAATTTCTGAGTGTCTGCACAACATCCTGATTGTCACAAGTGATATCTATTTTAGTTTATTAGTAAGTATTTTCTTTGAACCGCTAACCTTACTTTAACACACAGCAGCCAATTTCCAGTCTAATATAGTAATAAGGTAAAGTATTCTTTGAGAAACCTGTGTGTGTGTGAGTTACTGATTGGCTGAATGAGAAATGAATTTAAATGAGGTAATGCAAATGAGTGCAGAGATGCAAATGAGTTTCGGTTAGTGGTGTGAAGCACTGATTGGATGGGAGTGCATGAATAGTAATGAGATATGAATTTTTGGTGGGGTGTTGGCTAGAACTGGATGAAGGGGGTTTAGAGAGTGACTTGTGAGAAAGCAGGGAAAGAACCAGTGGCGGCGCCAGCTGGGGCAGGGGGCTTAAGTCCCCCACCGGACAGGTCAAGCCCCCTCCACCCCGCCGGACAGAGCTCGTTGGGCAGTCAGACCATAAAACATATAAAAATAGGCCCACACCAAGCCAACACATGTCTGTCACAGTCTGAGAGTGCCATTTTCGGCCATCCAGAGGTTGATATTCTTTTTTAAAAATCTCATTTGGGAGGGGGAACTCCCTTTCAACCCCTTGCTCCAGCCCGAGCCTACGAGCTCAAGCCTCTCACCCCCTGTCGGACAACTTCGTCCCCAGAAAATATATCCTAGAGCCGCCACTGGAAAGGACATGTCAGTCCAGAATAATTAATCGATGTTGCATTTAAAGACAACAATAACATGTTCCATGCCTACACTATACCAGCCTACAGACATTGCGGGTGAGATAAGAACAATTTGTTTCCCTGTTATTTTATAATGATAAAACTGTAGACCTGAATGGATGGAAACCTTTTTTCCAAGATACCTGCTAGTTATATCTATTGTATAGCTAATAAGCTTGGAAACCAGGGAGAAATCAACCCTGAATTTAAGTAAGGCAGTTTAATTCTGAATTAATGAATTTTGTGGAGCTAATAAGCTCGAAATAGCAGGAAGAAACCCTGGTGTATGCTGAACCTTACTCATGGTAACTAAATTCAGAATTAGTGAATTTTATGAAGCTAATAAGCTGGGATACTAGAAAGATAGTCTGAGTGTTTGATGCATTGGAGGCCACTTTAATGCAGAATTGGCGAATCGACGGTTGAAAGCTAATAAATACAACAGAGCCGACCAGGAAGATCCTGTGAATGTAATAACTGTGGGGGGAAAACTTTTATCGTTCTTGTGCAGGGTGTCTGAAAGCGGACAGTTGAACGTTATATCAATTTGCTCTTAGTTATTTTTCTGATTTATATAATTATTAACTTACTATAATCTTATTTTCATGCTATATATTCGTTAATTTTTGGAATGTTAAAATAATATATAATGATTCAAAGTGGTAGTTAAATTTGATAAAGTTACGGTAACCATATGAAGTTATTGTTGATAATATGAGTTTTCAGAGATAATGTGAAGTAAATAATTAGTCATAAATACTTACCATTAATAGTAATTTGCATTGTGATAATTACTATTCCAGCGTATAGCAAAATTATATATCATTGGGAAACCCATATGCAATATGGTAACATTGTTAGAAGACTTACCGAATTGAATCAGTTTATTTTAACTTTTTGTAAGACAGTGTCAGTTCAGTTCTTTTATCGTCCTGAGGTTGTGTTTGTTCAGACAAATTACAATGTCCGCATGAGCCTATATTAGGCTGTGTGACACCGATTATAGGTATAATGAATGAAAATAGGCCAACTCCATAACCAGCCTGGCACATCATCACGGCATTTGCTTAAATTCAACTGAAGCCTAAATTCCTTCCCCATTTTAACTGCACACACCATCTATATTTTGTTTTCAAACGTTGTTTCTGACTGCTGCCGTGTGTTGATACGCCACTCTCTAGAGCAATTTAAAAATAGTACCGGTATCATCCAAATTTCAACACCATGTCAATGGCTACCTAATGTTTTATGCTAAACTCATGTATGCTCATAATAACTGAAGATTAAGTTCCAATTCTTAATTAATTTGTTAAAAGTACGCACTTCACAATTGAAACCATAGTTTTTATAATGTTCATCCGTGAATTACCGGTAATTATATTATTGTATTGCTCTCTACTTAAAAAAATATATATTGGCTGTGTTCTTTGCTCCATATTTTTAAATTAACAATAATTTAGTTACTCTAATCTTCATTTTACTAGAGATTCACTAAACTTGTGACTGAACTTATAAAGTTGCCTTATGAAGAACGTAAAACTCAGCTTGGGCTACAAGAAAGTTGTTTTTTTTAAATTCTTAAAGGGTTTGAAAATATTGATCGCCCTTCTTTCTTTAAGTTCGAGTGATTAATAAATGGAATTCCAATGCAAGAGTGGGTTGTTATTAGAAATAGTATGAATACATTCAAAAATAATCTCAACATTTAATACAAACACACGTGAGAGAAGAGGCATACGAATCC
>NW_022701263.1:5013-6570 GCF_011630105.1 Anneissia japonica
ATTTTACCCCGTCCGCGCGGCGGCGCTATATAGCAATAATAAAGGCGCCGCTCTGGTTTGTTTGTTTCCTGTAGTTTCTAATTCTTCTTCTGCTATTTAAGTTCATTGGTTATATAAAATTGCCTTTTTTCTGCTGGAAACTTGACAAGACTTACCTTTATTGAATAAATAATTCAAATTAATCAGCTAATTGTTGATTTTATGAAACAAAGGTAGGTGTGTCTACATGTACCGTGCATTGGTCCTTTCAAAATAATTATTATCAACACACTTCACTAAAAAAAGTTGCAAAAATAAAAATACAAATCAGAAGCCAGAAAAATTGTAATCACCACCAATGTGTTGTTTGCCATAGAATGGTGTACGTGTGGTGTTTGGAAATTCTAACTACATAGGTCTTCATTGTTTTAATAGAGACCCATCGTGTTTTCTCATCCGTAATTCAGGTAAATTATAGTCCTGATGATTTTTCAAAAGCCAGCCACTATTTTATTTGCATAATTACGTGCCACGAACGTCTATCAGAGTAAAACTTCACATAATAAGATGCGCACGGTAAGCCGCCTAATAATCACATTGCTTTATACTGTAAAGATGTTTTGTAATATTATACTGACTAACTCTTAAAATACGTTTTCAAATGTAATTTCTGGCACATTATTTATATGTTTTATTGTACAGACTTGCACCATAACGATCACAATTTTTCGTGAAATATCAAAAATGTAATTATATACACCAAAAATAGCAAAGCTTTATATTTAAGTCAAATCTCAAAATATACTTTACAAGAACTTTCTGGCAACTTTTTTTTTTATCCCAAGGCACACGGTTCACGTGTTGGAACGATCAGCACGTGATATTATAGTAATTTAACTGTAATTGAACAATACATTTTGGCAATAAGCAAGTGTTTTTGTGCGCCTTTCCCTCCTTTGAAAATTATGTAGGATGTTTTATATAATAATTGTATTAGAAATAAATATAATAGCAAATTTGCATTTATACCAATTCCTTTTTCTTTCTTAAAAAAAAATCAGAAATTTAAAGTAAGCCAGAACACATGCATTCAGTAACCATACACAAACGTACTATATTTCAAAATGACAATACCTTAATCGACAGTGTCACAACAAAGCGCCAAGTTTGTGTCGACAAACGATGGCGCTGTTTCACAGTTTAATATTTCAGAGTTACAGTTCCGTTTTCTGTTTTTAACTTCTCAGTGAGATTTTCTTGAAGTCGCATATCAACAATATGGTCGCACAATACATGACTTTATGATTTATAGCACATTGTCACATGATACGTGATACATTATCATATAATGATAGTCAGAGCTAGCAATAAACTGCCAGTGAACATTATGTGAAGTCATGATATTATTGAGTAGATCATGACCGAAATAATCAACATTAATGAAAGGTTCTGACTAATTAAGTGGCTCACTGTTTCGAACGCAGAATAACGTAATTGAGATATTGTTTGTAATTTGATTATAGATTTCTTTTTACGAAATATATATATATATATATATATATATATATATATATATAT
>NW_022701263.1:7094-27185 GCF_011630105.1 Anneissia japonica
TAATTATATATTATAATTTTTATTATTAAATATATAATTTATATATATGTATATATATATATATATAAATATACATATGTTTTAGTTCATAGGGAATTAACTGAAGACGCACTGTTGTCCTGTGAATGTGTTAGAGATGTCAATCATATATCTATTTGTTATTGATTCATTACTTTTTACACATACAGATTTATTTATCTTAATGAGATATCATATATAGAAGATGGATCTTTTAGCGGAACCAGCCTCCAGACTATGTAAGTAAAATTGCACCCGTTAAAAGCTGTCTCTTATACACATCTAGATGTGTATAAGAGACAGATAGGCCTATATATATATATAATAAGTACAAATGCACAAAGTAGAAGCGTATACGTTGACATTATAAACATAAAGATATTTTAATATCTAAATATATTTTATGTCTATAATGTCAACGTACACGTTTCTACTTTGTGCAATAGTACTTATTTTGTATTATCAAGACATACGTGGAACCTATATATACATATACATAAAAAAAATATGATAATAATAAAACAATAATGATTATGCAGGTGTTAATGATGATGCCATTAATTTTACCTCTGCCATGAAAATAGCATCCTATGTTGATTCAATTATGTTTTTAGAAAAAATGTAAGACATATATGTCAGCCAATTGTTATTGGTTTCAAAGACAATACCCTTTAAAGTGAGTAATTCAATGATCTGGTATTTTGCTATTCAATTAGCGGGATTACATACATAGGACTACATGCACACAATTCTGAACGGCTTAACGATAGCTCTTTTGTCAATTTCTGTACATTAATCATCAGTTTATAACACAACTGTAAATTAAGTCTATTCAGATTCTTTTCAGACTCTGAAATATATTATTGTTTTCATTCCGCTTCATTTGAATGAATAAAGTAATGATAGTTTGTTGTTAACCCATTAAACAATTAAATAATTTTGCCCAAAATATAGTAAGAGCTTAAGTAGGCACAAAAACTTTTTTATAACCGGCCATCAACTAACATTGTGAACATAAATCATATAGGCCTAATGTAGTGACATTTTATACAATATTAAGTCGCAACGTGTATGTATATCATGTTCGTGTATTACAGTAACTGATTATGATTCGTAACCCTCCTAGTTCGCGATTGTTTGTTGGGTGGATTAATAACACAAAAAAGGCAGGTCTGTCAGAATACACATCACTCAGGTTGTTTTCCATTTGCTCCATCAACTGCTTTAAAGTAGTTCTTTAATCGCATCTTCAGTATATCTGGTAACTTCTCCATATCTGTAATAATCAAAAGTTTGAACTAATATTCAATAAATTAATGGAAAATTGATAATCGAAGAGGAAAGCTATATAAGTTCGTTTTACCTTCAAGAGTTGAACATAAATTTCAAATATTGTACAATAAATTTCTCCCCATTACAAATAGTATTATATGTTATTATGTATTATTATGATACGATAAACAACAAAGAAGGAGAAGCCTTGAGTGAAATGTAGCTAAGTGGCAGTTACTTATTAATATTTGGAAAATTTTAAATATATTTATTATAAATAAATTCTTATAAGTATCAGAATGAGCAATAGTAAAAGGGCGCTCTAATGCTACAGACTGTCGTTATTAAACCCACCTTTATCATCGAGTAAGTACTCCAGCTCGGATTCTCCAGAACCGAAAACTTCAGCGCTCTCAGTTTCTAATGAGGATTTATCATTAGTTTCTAAATTAAAAATAAAATATACATGTTATACGTAGCAGTTAAAATAATACAGTATGATTTGGGAAACCTATACATAAAAATGCATTAATGCATCAAATACAAATTGTATACATACAACTCAAGAAAGTGACTTGAGGTTGCAAATACACGCTCTATGTAGAGGTACTGACACACCACTGGAAGCGCCAAATTTTTAAAAAGTACGGTACGTAGAGCTGTTGCTGCTTCCAGTAGCAAATTATTCCAAATAGGTGTGGCCAAAGTGGTATCTCAAACAGTGTTTTGATCTACTTAAAGTGTGATTAAGATTGGTACAGTAGTTGGTAGATAATTGAATCGCTAATAAGGTTGTATTGAATTTTATAAAAATTGTACACTCTATAATCCTTCTTCTCCTCGTCTTAGACGTCCAAAGATTATCTGGTGTTTTTCAGATTCCATACGGTAGTTTTTGTATCCTTACTACTACTACATACTCAAGTGGGTACATTAAATCTTATTATGTTTTAAGCTTAGGCCTATATGTTTTTAGAGCTCACCTATTGTCGGGGTCTCCATGTGCACAATAGGTAAAAAATATTTTTTAAAAAAACAAGGAAAAAAACAAAAAGCACAGAGCTATTAGCCAGCACCCAAATCGAAGTATTGAGTTATTACAGCGGAGATCTGTGTTTATGTACACGGTTGACACCGGTTAAGTCTTGATCATTATTAATATCTTACCTTGTTGCCCCTCATCCACCGCCATATCTTGTAACTCTTCCTCTAAACTGCCACCCTCTGCTGTCTCTATTCGAACATCATCTTCGATCGCTTTCCCGATGACTTTGCCGTCCTTGTTTAACAGTGGCTTTGAACTGTGTACCTTGTGTTCCTCACCAATTTGTTTCCCAGCCGAATTCATAATAGGCAGGTCCTCAATCTTTCCGTCTTGCTGACTCTCACCCTCAATGTCATCATTGATCATGTTGTCATCTTCAGACATTGTCTCCAGGATGTAATCTAGAAATGCGTCGTCATAGAAACTCTCATCCGATGTTTCCTCTGGAATGTATTGGTTTGGTAGACTCAGTTGGAAAACGGCGGCTATTTCAATGAAGTATGAAATCATTCATTTGATTAAACAATATAAACAATAATAACGATAAATGGAACTAGCATTTTAATTACAAGAGAAGGTTGTTGGAACAAAAAAAAAATCATTGGAATGAATGTTTACCAACTTATAATCTGTAAAATTTCTAATCATGTGTCAATAGCCCTACAACTAAATGTTCTCTACACTAAAGCATGCAAATCTGATTTAGTCACGTTTTTGCTTTTACTGTATTAAAATTGCCACAATTGTGTCGACTTCGCACTCAGCTACCCCAACCCTAGTATTGATAATCGAGGTGTAGCTCCGGTCTAGACTTACCAACAAGGCTAACACCGGCCTCGGGTGTTATTTCCCGTTCAATGATTCTCTGATAGACTAATCCAGCAACTGATGCCACCAACCCAGAGGCTCCTGAAAAGTCGATGTGATTTGAAAAAAACATTAATACGTTTATAATAACTAGATTGGTATGTGTTTTATTTAACTTATTTTATAACACATTATGAATTGATTTTTTTTTAACTTTCGGTACAAAAGTTTCTAAAGTAGTCATCCTTTAATATAATGGCATTTTTAAGCAATTAAATTAAGTTATTTATATTTTTCTTCCGTTCTTTGGGAATCTACACCTTATAAGTAGCGTAATATAAATCTAGACACAGGAAGCCGCCCACTTGCCATTAAACAGATTATGGGCACAACTATATACTAAGTCAAGGCAAGTTTACCTTCATATATCATTGCTTGATAAACTTCCCCTGGAGTAAGGACCGGCAGCGTCATAATCTGCTTAATGATATTTAACATTTCGGTTTCCATGTACTCTTCGTTCTAAAAATAAAAGTTAATCATTGATGTTTTGTAAAACTATTTGAACATGTTGCGGACGGTAAGGCGTGATTTGATAGATGTTTGTGGTACGAAAAAGTGTATTATTGCGCTCAATTATAGTACTATTTCGTCAATATAAATGAGATTGGGAGATTACAAAAAAAAAATCATTACTAACTGTTGGAACCAGCAAAAAGAAGATGAAATAGAAAAGGAAGAAACAGAAAAGAAAAAAAGAAATAGGGATGAAAAATAAGAAGGAAAACTAAGAATAAGAAAGAAGGAAAAATATAAGAAAGACCAAAAAAGAAGAATAAAGAAAAAAAGAAGAAAAAGAAAGAAGAGAGCAGAATAATAAAAATAAGGAAGTAGAAGAAGATCTGTAAGAAAGAAGAATGGAAAGATGGGATATATGATAGATGAGCTAGATTAACTGTACAATTGTTTTGAATAAGATGTCAATTTTGGAAGTGAAAAACCAGTTGAGGCCGGCTCACCATTTACGTACATGTGTTAAATTGATAGAAAACATCGCCGATAAAAATGCACTGTTGGAAATTATTCCTCGGGAATTTGGGTTGATAATGTTAGAGTAATATGGATTTTTTTTTATATTAGTGGGTTGATTTGAGACTTACAGTACTTAGGTACAATTACTTATTCAAGTTCATTACTAGAATACGTACACATTTACAAATACATTAGTCAAAGATCACTGTGGTACCGTTTACTCCACCAATAATTAAATTCTAAAAACACATAGGTAGGCCGTCAGTTATTGCTCAATATTGACGTGATTGGTATTTACAAAATTTGCGTAAGAATGAATGTTTTAGAAATCAAACCGATCACACTCTCATTAATCTAAACAATTGCTGACGAAAAATAAATAACTAGATATCGATGTGATTGGTATTTACACAATTTTTGGAAAAATATTCGTTTCTTGTTAGAAATCCCATTAATTTAAGCAACAACTGACAAAAAATTGGACAAGAACTAAGAGGAAGAAGATATGGGCTGAAAAGTAGTAAATGGACGACAATTCCTAATACATTACGTTTTATATGAATAATGTGGAATAAAGATGCTGCAGTGTATTTTCATTAATTTTATAACTTATGTTTTTAACGGTTAATTTTAATATTTGTAAAAAGTTGGCTTTGTGGAATTGTGTATTAACTGTCTCTGTGTGTGTGTGTGTGAATACAGCGGAGAAATCAATCTTACCTGAGTTTGTTGTTGCATTGGATACACCTCATTCTTTTCTGCATTTTCTTCAATTAGCAGGCTATCAAGCTCATTAGAAACCTCGTTTTTTAGTTGCTCCGCTACTTTTCCGTCAATCTAAAATAAATTGTACAGGCTGGCAGAATATTAGAATATTTTTACGCCCTCTATTACACGAGCCAAGCATTTAAAGCACCCAAAGAAATAATAAAAAGCCCGATTGTTAAAACATGAGTACTTCAAAATTAGTAAAGTGATTCAGACACTAACTAACGATGTATTATAGATCTTTACATTGATTGTGTCTATAAGCCATCCTTTTATGGATTTTTCTTGACGTAAATTGTAAGCTTAAAGATCAAATAAAAATTGCAATTCCTCACGTCAATATGAGTAATTAGCAATGACGTCTACAGTTACATCGTAGCATATATAAATGCATATTCTGTATACACTCAATTTCAAACTTGTGATGGGTAGCTACTAAAACGTGTTCATGCGACTCAATAAAAGAGTTACCGTAAATCATCAATAGGGCGATTGAAGTGTTACCCATTCTCCTAGCTCCCCAAGCATCCCTATCTTAATTATTGCCAGCAGATCTCTTTACTCTCAGTTTATCAACAAACCCAATGAGGCAACCCCTTCAAAAGTATTTTTAAAAATCAGGATTACAGTAGGCTACGCCTCATCTATAAATAATCCCACTAAACACACACTACCACGTTAACGATTTATAAATCTCAAAAGTCACTTACGAATCCGTTCGTTTGTAGCGCGTCAAGAACTTCTAGAAAGCCGACAATGTCACCACTGACTGCGAGGTACTCAGCAATCGCCACAGGATCGCTCATCAGCATCATCAGCTGGTCAGCCTCTTCGTCGGATAGTGCGGGTGCTCCTTTTACAAAGAAAATAACACATAATTTAATAATTTTGTACAGAATAATTGACGAGCATACACTATTATAATCCATGTGTTTATATTATGTAAATTGTTGTAACAAAATATTTGCAATACGATAATACGCATTCCCACCCCGAATCCCGTTTCTGCACTTTTAAAAATGCGAATGTATTTATGTAGGGCTTCCACGAAAACCCTTTCTCTTTCGTGGATAGCCTTCTTTCTTCCACCTCTTATTAACTGTCCTATTTCTTTTAATCTGCAGTTCTGATGTTCAATACGTTTTTTGTACAACCATAGAACGTCCTCTCTGGCCTCGATATGTGATTATACCTTATACATCTTGGTCAAACACTGTTTAATTATCGTTCTTTATCAAACATCAAATGGTAACGACAAAGTAAACACATCCACGGAGCTACGTTCAAGCTAATGACAACGACAAGTGGTCGGGCAAGCATTAGATTCTTGATCATAATTTCCGTAACCAGCGCTTTTTAAATTTATCTCAAATCAACACACATCAATTAACTACTAATAATTCATGATCGGTATTTATGCAAAGGAAAGTCTTACACAATGCAGAAGCATTAGAATAGTTCAGGGATGTGTAGCCTAAAGCAAAAAAACAGATTGACGACTGTAATTAATTAGCACTAAAATTCCCGGTAAATGTATTCATGAAGATGACAAAACAGTTGTGTAAAATTGGGCCTAACGGCTCTGTTTAGACCTCTTTGTCATATTTTTGTTGAGTCTCTAAATAGAGAAGATGTTTTTATAATATTCAATCAAAATTGTGATAGTTTGGCTAAATAAAACCCATTTGATAATAGTAAAATTCAGCTTTGGTGTAATAATCCTTGAATCATTCTGCATAGGTCACACCAAGTTACTAGCATTATCCATCAATCAAGTACAGATCAACCGCCTATCTAGAACCGGTACGGTAGGCCTACGCTGTCAATTTGCATAAATTTAAAGTTTTTATAGCTTCGTTATTACAATATTTAAAGCGACAAATTATCTTAAATCATGAGATGAGTACGAGCACCGTGCAGTTAATCATTTAAAACGAGAATGAACTTTCACTTCAAAATGTTACAAAATAGAATTATGGTTTCGCACCTATTGACTGTATTAATCGTTGAATTTTAGCTAATGTCTATTTGTCCTATTATTTAAGATCATCAAAACGATCGAACAGCAAGCTATTAGTCTACCCACGTTCGTCTTATTATTTACATCATTGGCAACGCAAGCATTTCATTTCATTTCCTATAAGAATATGCCTACATTGGTTACAATGACGTCATGTTTATCAAATGACACGTCAGACGAATTAAGGCGACTTCGTACAAGTAAAAAGAACGTATTCTGATAATATATTCAATCGATCCAATATTTTAATAATTGGCCAAATATGTGGTGATATTAACACACTATTAAGGAACTGTCTACAAAGTGGGTTAAAGTAAATGAATGGTGATCTATTCAGTTCAAACTGGGGCAGAATTTCATATCTTTTGGATTTTGTTTTATTAATTTTCATAGAGCTCTGTAATTGGGTCTAATCTAACTAATCCATTTTTTTATTTTTAAAATTCTATATTTACGGGGTTTTTTTTGTTACGGTAGTGATTTGGACTATTGTGTGTTTAAAGCAAAGGTGCACAATTTTAAGAATATTTCTGTAGTAACGCTAATTGCATTTGACTTCTTGTTTTCCATTCGTGTGTTTGCATGAGTCCGGCCATGCCACAATAATATTACCGAAAAAAATGTAATAATAATAATAGTGTAGTTTTATATAGCGCACATATCCATCTACTGTAAGATGCTCAAGGCGTTTGATATGTAGTTCATGTAATTTAAGCATTAAGTGATAAAATTAACAAAACGATTCAATTAATCAAGATCTTTGTTTTTCTCTAGAATTAATTTACTTTCTATCTAAAATCCAACAAATGAACTGTAGTAATTCAATAAAAATCCAATGTTCTGTCAAGCAGACCCAGAGTTATATTTTTAAAAACTATTTGGATCAAAGATATGTTGTTTCATTTAAAAAACAACTTCATTGAAAAAAAACCTGAAGTTGTATACCGACTTCACTAAATGACATAAAAGTACCCTATTAAAACCCTAATAGTAGTGTATACAAAGAAACCCAAGTGTAGTCATGTTATCTCGTTTAAAAACGGCGGTAACATCTCATTGTTTGATTTTGATTAGGCTACTTCAAGAAACTCAGTGATTGAGGCACAACTTATTGAAAAAGACTAAGACTCGAGTTTACTTCACTGAAGAAACCCTAGTGTAGTAGCTCGGTAGTAAAAAGACCGACGTTATATTGACAAATGCAAGTGCGCTACCTAATTGAACTAATTGAACAAAAATCAAGAGTAGACGTAACTCATTGAAGAAGCATAATATATTTCTCTTGGAAATAATCCAAAATCCTACTTAAAAGGGGACCGAAAGGTCCACTGATTAACCTCAGATAAGTATAAGTATAATACATACTCCAAGTATTGAAATACATCATCACCTGATGATGACATAATTAATGTCGAAATATTGAATCATAACACGATGGCGTGTATTTCAATACTTGGAGTTTACTTTCTTGTACGATAGTACAACTGAACTACCTACCTCTTTGAAGAATCCAGAAAGTAGGCCAAATAACTGATTTTAATTTAATTGATTTTATAGGCCTATAGCGCATGATGCTTTGTCTGTATATGTTTAAACAAGTCTCCAGTAGAATTGAAAACATAATGTATGAAGTGATGTATGTAGTGAAATTTATATAGTGCATAATACCGAGGTATGCGCTGAAATAAGAAAGGCGAAGAAAGAAAAAAACCTATAAAAAAAAAACCAATTAAAAGGCATACATGTTGTCTCTCAGACGCAAGTATGAGAGACAACAAGTTTTTAAAAAAAACCGTTTACCTTGTTCACATGGGATAGGCTTTCTGGATTCGGTGTGAATGCAACTTTAGTCGACCTTATTGAAAAAAACTACCTTAAACTTAATAATCTTACGTTCATAAAAAATTCTAAAGAGGCTGTTAAAACTTTAAAATCTTAGCCGTTATACCTTTATAAAGAAGCACACGAATCATACTTATATTTTTAGGAAGGCAGAAGTAACCTTACAAAAGGAAATACATAGTTGTTTCACCTAATGTGCCAATGGTTCCGGTGGTGGAACAAGTCTTCTCGGACAAGGACTTTTAACCGTAGGCCCAGTGTACACAGTTGTCTCGTGTGAACTTTAAAGAACTCAGTACATCCTTCGAGAAGATTAGGGGGTTACCCCGGTGTACTGGTCCAAGCAGTCCCCTGTTGTTTAATGGATATGCCCCCTAGCATAGTAATTAATTTCACTGATTGGCATATTTTTGGCGCTCGTACCTAAAGAAATTAAATGAAAGCAAAGTAGGATAAGATTACAATACAAGTGTGTTCCTATACTTACTGTGACCAGGCACCTCGTTACCAACTTGTTTGTCGTTCACAACTTTACTGTTACTATCCTTCTGCATCATTTGGTAATCAACAATTTCCTTGTTGTCTGATGTTCCTTCAGACTTCTCATTATCTTCTGAACTGTCTGCCAACGTCAAAGATGGCTTTTCTTCTGGGTGAAAAAAAAAACGATTATTAGTTTTAAATGATCAAGTGAATACATCGTTCATTCATTTACTTCAGATATAAAAATCCATATAGCATAAATGATGTGACATCATTGTAAGCGAATGCCGGAATTACAACAATTAATGGATTTCTTCTTGCAATATCGCCGACGCTAAAATGAATATACTCATACCCATTCTTTAACGTCGTACGCTGAACGATGTTATAAGAATGTTTTGAAAGTTTCTAAAGTGATAAATCGGGGTATATCTTTTAAAAATAAATAGTTTACATTATCATATACCCATAGCTATTTTTAACGTCACACGTTAAATGATGTTGCAAGAATGTTTTTGAAAGTTTCTTATGTGATTAATCGAGGAACATCTTCAACAACAAAACAAGTATGTTACATTATCATATATTAATAGGAATGCAAGAGAGAAGTTTGATTTTTCGTATTTGATTAGAATGTCTGTTGGCGTAGATCACTCATTTTATGAAAGGGCTGTAATTTGACATTAGATTAGATTCAAAATGTGCAATTGATTTTACTTGTAATTGGCTTTAGATTGTAGATTTAATTCGAATAGTCATACTCTACCAGAAGAGATAATCTGACTGAATAAAATAGGTTAATATAAACATGAAACGTATAAAAAGCTTAAACCGGCAACATGTTGATGCAATCGCCGACAGCTCCGTGTTAAAATAACCTTAGCATTTGTAGACTAACCAACAAAGGAGTCTACCAGTTTACCAGGCCTGATTTTATGTATTTTATACTGCGATAAAAACAAACAACAGTCGAACAGCATAAATATTAGACGCCGGGAAACATAAGCACCTGCGTGGGTTTGTTGCCAGGTCTACCGATTTCAATTTTGTTTGTTACATTCACTTACGAGGGTTAAAGGTCTTATGAGTACATAGGTTGCTACAATTAAAATGATTAAGAGAGTATATTTTCTAAAAATAAGTGCTGCTGACGTCACCATGACGTTGTTGTGTGTTTCTAATTATTATATGTCAATAAATAAAGGAAATTGTAAAAGTTGATGCTGATAGTGACAGATTTAAGTGAAGTGACATAATATAGTGTTTACAGTGATTTTTTTTAATTGGAATTAAACCACTATGACAAAAATATGACATACGTAGACTTTACACTCCAAGTAGCCTAAATTGCCTATCTTCGGCTATGGGATCTGTGTACTGTTATAGACAGCTGTATGTATATATGTTTACAGTAGTTTTTAGGCAGTTAACTTCTCACTCAAAATATAAGAAACATTTTGAACGTATGAAAATTTGGTTAGATTTTTAATATTATTTCATTTTTATAACGGGAACGTACTGAGGGTAAAATAAATTATATTATTAACTGATGATTCAGACTGGTACAAGCGTTATAGAAGTTTGAATTGTATACTCTATGTTGTTTTGAGCTTGTTTAGCCTCGAAATTGTAATATGCAATTTATTAAGCGGAGTTATTAATTTAGTTTTACCTTGTTCCAGTACATTTGTCCTGGGTAATTATTCTCCGATGACATTACATGTTTTAAATTATGTAGACTCCAGACAATATCATGTAAATTAAGCCGACGTGCATAGTGTGTATGGATCAATAGCACACTTGTATTAATATCAGACACGAAATGTGAGCATTATTTTGTCTTCATTTTTATGAAATAGAATTTGAAACACATATTGTTCGGTTGTTTTACTGAGTATCGCTTGTAAATCAACAAGGGAACATTTTTACAACATTTTTCTTCATATAGGCCTATTATTTTCGCATTAAAATGTCTCAGAGCCGTCGTCTTCCGCGTTAAAAATTACTGCATAGTGAAAGCATGGTGAAAGTAGGACATATATATTTTGAAACACGTAAGGGTCAAGATTGTGCGTAGTGAAGAAATACTACGGCGTGTATTGTGAGGCTTTTAATTTATATAATATATTTATACTTGCATGAAACTATGTCATGAGCTTTACGCCTTTAATTGCCCTCGAAATAGTGCGTAACAATTTTGTCCGGTATCTTGAATAATAATAAAGGGTAAAGTTATTAGGCCAAATAAAATAAATTGTTTGTTTGCCCTTCTTTAAAAAAAAAATAAATAGAGGCAGGTGGAAAAAGTTTTTATTTATTTATTTTTCAAAATACCCATCAGAATAAAAATAACCCACAGAGGCCTAGAATGGCAATATCTTACATCAGACAACAACTTTAGGCTAATTTGTAGGGCATCTGGCAAAAAAATAAAAATAAATTTACTAACATTTTTTTAATTTGTAAAGAAAAAAGCTAAAAAAAACTTTTTTAAAGTTTTTTTGTTTTTCCGCCCCTATTTTTTTTTAGTAAGTTAGGGGCGGGTGGTGGAGTAGGGCAAACAAACAATTTTTTTTTTGCCTTATTAGAATATCGTGTAAAATACCGTACACTGTTCCATATTGAATTCCGTAGTCATCGAAAACTGAACAATTCAGTACTTAATTTAATAATTGTACAAATATATCTTTAACGGACGATTTCATGCAAGCAGTAGACGGGATAAAATACAAAATATTGCAGTAGGTTAATACAAATTTATTAAAAGCGTTTTCTTACCTGGAAATTTAATTGTATAGTACACAAGACCAAAAAGAACTAGCCGAGCGGGTGTGATAGGTAGCTGAAGTGTATGTACCGGTTACCATTATAGCGGATATGTTATGCGGAATTTGCTCAAAATTACATTATTGGATAATTTGCTCAAATTGATTTCAACAATGAGAATAACATTCACTAGTGGTTAATGACTATAGGTAGCGATATAGACTGCAGTTATTTAAATATGTTTTTAGAAGAAACAAAGTGCAATTTCAGCTTGTTTAACGACTTTCTTGATTGACTTCAAAATTGTGTGTGTGTTATAATTGCAAAAGGCGAAGTTAACCCTCAAATTCGTTTGAGGATTTGTTTGTTTAAACTTAGAATTATGACGTCACTAATAAATTTGTTCCCATAGTTCATAGCTACGTGTATCTTCATCTGTTATTACAGTATAGGCCTATACAGTACGCCTACCGTCCTGATTAATCAGAATAGGAATGCTTACGTGGAGAGCAAGACGTAATTTTAGGTAAATCTAACTAAATAAGATGCTTCGTAATTTGATGATTTTCGCTTACGAAACATACCACTTGAAACCAGTTCCGCAAAATGTCAAATCTTTTCAATTGCGTCTGTTACGCACTTCCGAAGCTGCTCGATTACACAAACAAGTGTTGCCATAGTTACCTGTATTCACGTCGGACGGTGGCCTTGTGATTGGTGGCTTCGATTCGTTTATTCCTTTGACTGTCTGAAATGAATCACGACAAGAAAAAGCTAAAACCAAGACTGAATATAAAAAAGTTCATGCAACTGGATTATATTCATCAACAGCATCTTTCTTTATCGGTCGTTTCCTACATTATTAAACTCGCCAATTAATTTTAATAAATAATACTGTTATTGTCATATTTTGAGTAAGGTTGTTGTTTGGATTTCATCATTTTTATGTTATATTTTTAATTTCGACTGCACTTACTGCTATGCCTCATAGGCCTATGTATTTTATTTCGTACATAGGTACAGTATTCTCATGTTAGGGGCCGTCGGATAATATTGCAAAAATGAAAATGTAAACGCTATTGTTAGATTTTCTGTATTGTGGTAGGCCTACAGATAGTTACTGTGCTGTGCGATCACTATTATGCCATACTGTCATGCTGAGTTATGACGTAGACGTTAAAGTTCTGTGAGATCACTATGCGATAGTGTCAAGTTGAGCTATTACGTAAAAGCTAAGGTGCTATGAGATTAATTTGTGACAGTGTCATGTTGAGTTATGCCGTTAGTTAAGTTGAGCTATGACATATAAGTTAAGGTGCTGTAAGGTAAGTCTGCGATAGTGTTAGGTTGAGCTAATACGTAGAAAGGTGATTTGAGGACACCACTGACTATGCGATAGTGTCATGTTAGGCTTATGACGTAGAAGTTACGGTACCTGTGAGATCACTATGCGACAGTCTCATAATGAGCTGTGATATAGAAGTAAATGTGCATCAGTATCAAATTAAGCTGTTACATAGTATTTAAAGTGTAACTGAGTAATTAAAGTGTTGTGAGGTTACTATGCGACAGCGTTATGGGGAGCTTTGAAATAGAAAATGCTGTGAGATTGCTGAGCTGTGACGTAGGCCTACTAATTAATTTTATGTGAGATCACTAGTTAATGTGTCAAGGTGAGCGAGTTAAATTCTATAAAGGTTTTGAAAGCAAAGTGTAAATTAACTCACTTGTAGATTTTTGACTGATGTTTTAGATGCTGAGAGATCTGAAAAAAAGAGAAAAGAACAATCAGTATTTTTTATTGCATTTCTAATCAGTATGTGCAGGGAGTTGTTATGTGTAATGCAAGTAAGAACGCGTCATACGCAAAAGGCATTATAGTAGAAAATGACGACCAATACCAAATCAATAATAGACGAAAACGCATATAAGTTAATTAAAGCTATTCATTATTAATTACTTGTAACAATGAAACACCTGTTGCAATCATTTTAACAATTAATGATTAATTGAAGCATGATTGAAGCTTAAAATGGGATAAGGAAAGAAAGAAAGAAAGAAAGAAAGCAAGAAAGAAAGAAAGAAAGAAAGAAAGAAAGAAAGAAAGAAAGAAAGAAAGAAAGAAAGAAAGGAAGAAAGAAAGAAAGAAAAAGAAAAAGAATTAATTGATCGCCCAAAACGATGTTATATTCGGGCGTCTAGAACACAAAAATTTCGCGGGACCCCCTAGAATAGTTTTATCTCGATCGACCCCACTTTCGCGAACCTCCCCAGTTTTAGCCCCCACTTTCGGACATCTCTGGATCCGCCACTGTGATCATTACCGTACTGTATTAATGACGATGCGTTCAGGCTACCACCAAAAATCACAGCAAAGTTATATTCGCATGCAGTGTATAGGTATTGCTAACTTTACGAACCACAAGCTGTGTATAATCGAACCTTTAATTTGCCCATGTGTGATATCATATCATCATGACCACTTACGGGCTAATCACAGATATTTTGAAAATGTAATAGAACATGAGGGACACACCCTGCGTCGGCCAATACCGTATATTTCCGTATACCGTATTTAAATATATTTAAACAGTGTATTTATATAGTTAATATCTATTTGTATAGAGGTATTATTCTAGTCCATACACGATTTCATACGCTGTTTAACTGTACGATTTTCGTTAATAGTGGTGAAAGAATCGTTAAGAACAGGGCAGCGAAATAGATCTATATATCTATATAGTTATACATTCATATATTCATATATATTTGTATGTAAAGGCCTATATTTATATAATTAGGTATTACATATATTATGCCTATTTATATATATTTTAATTGAATAGAAATGTACATACTTAACATGTATGTAGCGGCAAAACAAGCAATGTTATAATTGAATCTAATTTGGATGTTATTGCAACTAAACCATCATAGCAGCCGAGTGTATAAGTGAAAAGTTCAAACTAAAACAGGAACATCAACTCCTCATCACTCATTGCACAGGTAGCCATATATCATGAAAATAAGGAAATGATAAATTTCGATGTCAAATATGCGTATGTATATAGCGTAGCGCAATTAATCTCCTTGAATATATTCATTAGTAAGCTTACGATTAACCAACTATACAATCATGGTAAACAAAAACAAAAACTGAACATCTTACAAAAAAACAAAAAAAAAGAAACAAAAAAAAACCACTAAATAATTTTCTTTTTATGCCTCCCTTCAAGAATTACAGTATCTTTTCTAAAATCAACACTTGTTGGATTTGTGTCGGAGTGGCCCAGTAAGGTTTCGGCATACGTGTGTGCTGGTGTGCCTCAGCATGTAATAGTGTGGGCGTGTTATTTGCGCCGAGTACGCTTCCCCGGGCGAGCATCTATGAATATCTGTGCGTAGGCAGGTAGCTAAACACACTGCTAGCAATACAAATACATTGGTGCTCTTTATCCGAAGGCGTTTCATCCAATGGATATAACGTACAAGATATGTATTTCCATTAGAGCAATTGATTATCCGCTATATGTGTTTCTTTTACACATCATCCGTGGCTGGTATGCCTAAGGAGCTCTCTTTTTTCCTAGTGATATGAATACAGGCTCACACACAAACATTGGCCCTGACGTCAGGTCATCGATCATTTCGATCAATAAGCGCAGTATTACATTTGTTATGGACAAAAACTTATATATATATATATATATATATGAAAAATAATACAGACCTTCCAAGATACAACGGGATATTCATTACCTCTGTCGCTATAGAGACAATCAGTATTGATTAACTTGGAAAAGGAAATTAGAAGTGATTGCAAATTTGATGTAATTAACATTAAACTTTGTGTTATTCTATGTGACTAGCGGCATCGATGGTATCAAATACCATGTGCACTGCAATTAATTACCGGTATTGTTTAGTAATTATAAGTGAACAGAAGTGGTTCTCAGGCATAGTGATTTAATTATATAAAGTGGCCCCCCGCCCCTATTGAAAATGTTCGAAGATAAAAACAAATCACGCTTAAATAGTTACAAATCACCTAATATCACCTTAATTTGCGAGCTAGTGCCCCATAACTTAATCATCTTAATCACTTCACCTTTACGCCTTCTACATCCCCCCACCCACACCGGCAATTCCATAACTCCTAAGTACGCCACTGAATAAGATACGCAAAATCAGTACATTAAATGAAGCAAAAAAAGCACAAGGATGTCACACGGCAAGGAAAATATAATATAGAAATTACACTGGGACATAGGCCTATGTGAAATACGTCGCTGGTCAGTTGTTGTTCACGTTCATGAAGAGTGCGCGCTTGGAATACCATTAGTAAAGGACTACTTCACTTCAAATGAATACGTTTACTGGCACGGTCAGATGTTTGTAACAGAGGCGGATTCGAGGGGAGCAGTCTGCTTCCACCCCTCCTAAGTTTTTGGAAATAAATTTGTGGGAAAGGTAAATTGCATTAAAATTTAATTTTAAGTGTGACATTTCCGGCCATCAAATAGGTGGAGAGACATAGGCCTAAACTTTCTGGACCCTCTATGTGTAACTTTCCCATTGCCTCTATTTCGAATTCCTGGATCGGCACACTGCGTAAGTTATGTAATTTGTAGCAATAATACACTGATGCTAATATAACTATTATTTATTAGAGTGCTGTATAATAAAATATAAACTAACTAATTTGAAGTATGCAAAAACAACTAGCAACTTATCTACTCTTACTTTACTACCCCTAATGCTATTACGAGATATTTTGGCTTCAAATTTAGCAGACAGAATGATTGATATTCTTGGGCCTAAGGAGTTAGATAATGAATATGGTATAAATCTTCCAAGTGTGGGCCTAACATACATTTTCACAATAATGATATCTTATATTCAATGGTAGCCTTTTGCTTTGGTCTTTGTGGCCTAGGCCATTTACATTAATCCAGGCATGCAGTGGCATTGTGTGAACATATCCTTGCTATACATTTTGGTGTCAGGAATAAATCGTATCACTGTTCATACGATAATTAATTGTATTAATTTTCACAAACATGTTAGTCAGTTGTCAACTGCGTATCGTGTACTGTATTTAAAATCCATTGATCTGCTTGGCGCAGTGGAAGTTTTGTATGCATGCTGTGGTCGTGTCTCATCATTATTATCATATACACCAATACAATCATTATTATTATCATCATTATCATCATCTTATTTATCATCATTATTACTATATTTGAAAATATGTCAATGTCATAACGTTATACTCTTATTGCCACATAATAACAACATAATATTATTATTATTATTATTATTATTATTATTATTATTAATGTTTTTATTAACGTCAAACTTCACTAATACTAGGCCTATATATAGTACCAATAATAAGAATATATTGCTAATGTAGTACCGTATTATTAAGTATTTCTCGAAACACTACTATTATACAGTAAACTTATTATAACAATATTAGATATACAAAATGAAATACATGGTTACCCTAACATTGAAACACATTGATTGCAAACTCTTTATTTACTACAGTATCTCTTTTAGTTCGTACATACAATGTCGGCCTAGTTAAGAATTTTATTATATTCGGTGTTAATTATCTTTTTCTATATAACAAAATATTTCTTTTAAAATCTAAATTAATTTACTTGTTACATATCGCCTATACCGCCACACCATATAATCTTATTTTAATAATATATTTGCAATACCATTTACACGTGTAAATTACATTATCTTTATGTGAAAAACCATGTTTATATGGCAAAGATATGTTTAAAAAATATGTTGGTCAACAGCAATTACGTCATAAATGTATTGTATTTAATTGTATATTAAGTACATAGTAGGCCTATTTTCAAAACGTTAAATTTTAAATAAGTAGTATTTATATTATTTATATTAAGTAATTCAGTATACTGTAGGTATTTTTATATATAGTATGTCCATTTTATAGATAATTTCAATGGGTTTTTTTTTACAATATGCGTTCCATTTTAACTATCTACGATCGATGAAATGAAACAAATGAAATGAATGAACTGCCGCAAGACGGTTACGATGTTATTCAATATATATATATATATATATTAAGTACAGTATATCCAACAATGTATATTTGTAAGCAAGCCAAAAAATTTGTATCAGCTATCTGATCACACATAAACTATTATTTATATAAATTCACACCCTTTTTGCTAATATATATGCCAAAGTACTATGCAAGATCTGTTGTATGTTCAGTACACACTGAAGAATGTTGAAGGGACGACCGAAATATTTGTGTTTAAAAAATAAATATATTTATGTTCCAGAAATACATCAAAACCCTTGTTTTCTGTAACTTGCGATAGTCTGACCGGGGAATCTCAATTGCGGAGGGAGGGGGACTTTATCACACTCGCAAGGCGCTCGTTGCAATATGGTAATATTATTGAGTAAAACAATGATAGTGGGTCAGCTATAGGTTTACAAGTACTAGCGCTGTTCAACTACGTAGGCACGAAAGGGTGTGAAAATGAGTTGCTTTATTCGAATTTGAATTCCCAACAGACCCTCAATTGCCCAGCTAGTTAAGGCGTCTGCATAGACAGCAGAAGGATCTAAATCTAAGTGGATTCCTATTTAAAAAAAATATCCTGTTTTGTTTTTTTTTATTAACAGATCTACGAATGAGAATATGAGATTAGTTTGATTGATAGCCAGGTTAAAAATACCGTGATAATACTGTAGCTTCATTGGCTTAGGCTACTCACGCTGCCGTGACACAGTGCATTTACTGTAACACATCATTTTAAATGCAGTAATATAATTATCAGAATATATTTATAGTAATAATATTTAAAGAAAAAAATCGTACTTCATTTTAAATTTTAGTAGTAAGGACACAGTTCATGATAAAAGTAAACAGATGAATAATTATAGACTGGTTAAGATGCTAATCGTTTCCTGTTTGCGCTGATATTTTTTACGCTGTTTTCCTCCCCGTAATCAATCATAAAATCATGCATCAATAAAATACATGCATGTTGGAGCAGCCAGCACCGCCGATTAAAAAAATCGACAGGGAAATTGCTGAAAATGCTAGTAAAAGTGGTGATTAGTGTACATTATGACAGCAACCATTGTGTAGCGGAAGGAGCATTGTATAATAATACCATCAAATTTCAAAGAAAATGTTTTTATATTCTTAGTAAAAAGAAGTAAAAAAGAAAACAGCGATATTTATAGCATTATTACTGTCATTTTACTTTAATAATGTTTCCGCAAATTCAAAAGACTGGTGTACTGCGACATACAATAGACGTTCAAGGGCTCAACGTTTACCCACGGCGCATACACAAAGATTACCACATGTTTAAAAGAAAATGCATAAATATTATATAACATATAACACCTTAAGAAATAATCGTTAAAATAAACTATCAGGCAAATAATGATAAACCGGGACAGAATGGTAAAGATAAATAGATTATGTGCTAATAATAATATGCAAATTTATTATTAAGTAAAACTATAATTATAATCATTAATTACAATTAAAGCAGGATTAAAAATACTAATAATGATAATAAGAATAATACGTCGTATAGAAGTACTCTCATTGACAGAATCAAGGGTAATATCGATAGAAATGTATCCTTTGTTTCTGTTATATTTAATAATGTATACAAGAAACGCTTAAAGGCTGATATACCTAAGAGTCACGATTGCGTAAACCATGGAATCTGTGACAGTGTAAAGAATTGCTTATACAATAACGATATTCATACAATCATTAATTTAACAAGAGCATTTTAAATTTCCGTACTTTTGGTTTTTGTATAATAGATGTGAGTTCCTTTTAATTAATTTTCTATTGTGAAGTTTTATTGTATTTTATATATTTTCACCTTCCCCAGCCTGGAGGTATTTGTTGAATAAATTGAATTGAACTGAATGACACTAGTAATGATAATGATGATGAAGTTGATAATAGTAATAACAATAATAATAATACTTTATATATATATATATA
>NW_022701263.1:28589-31075 GCF_011630105.1 Anneissia japonica
ATATACATATATATATTGGGTTTTTATTTCAATTATCAATCCGAATAAAAATTACAATAACAATCATTATTGTTAGTGTAATTATAATAACGTTAATAACAAAGATGTAGTAATAATTTGAAAAATCCACATACGACCACTAGCGCTTTTACTCCATGTGAAAGCACTTCAAATCATTCATGTAAACTTAATGAAAATAACAAATCAGCTGAAATACATAAAAAGTACATATATAAAAATGTAGTTGTCCCAAGGATTAACATACCACGAGCCGGTGCTGAACATACGACAGAAACTAACACAATCATCCATATAAATCGCTGAAGAATCGTTTGGTACATGCTGCTTGTTTTTCTCTTCTCTAAATACAATTCAATACGTTAATTATATACAAGAACGAATACTGCAATGAAATACTCCTATTTAAGGTACGTATGATTTCTAAGAACGATCCTCGGTGTTATTTCTGTAACTCCTTGCTAAACGTAAGATGGCCCGTCTTCGTGCGTTGTTCTTCACCTAATGAGTTATATTTCCGCCTAGACGTCCAAACGTTCATCGCCTACCTCTTTTCCATCATGTTTTTTTTCTTTCCGCTTCTTTCGGCCGTTAGCTGCGTCAATCGTTCCTTACTTAACATATTCTGACGTCACAGCGGTATCACTTTGATCTGTGCTCTAAGGTAATTTGTCGTTGCCAGTGACGATTGAATGGGGATTGGCCAAACTGTTGCTAAGCAACCAATAATTATTTCATCTAACATTGAATTTGCCATTCGTATCTAGTTGAATTGATTCGGCCGATGTACCGTATGCTGAGCGTTTAATAAAACAGGGAATTATTATCCAACCACAAACACTAAATAAAACCATGAAGGTTGGTTGATTTCAGGTTTTCGAAATGCTTAGACGTGACAATAACCTTGTCACCGACGCTATATTAGTAATCATAATCGATTATTAACATTAAAACAACTTTGTATATATATATACGTTGTCTTGAATTTTTCGTTAATAGAGTGGACTTTTACCCAATTTGCAATCCCGTGATATAACAATCAGACAGGCAAAACAATGTTTTTTTATTCTGATTAATTTATTCATGTTTTCTCTAATCAGTGTTTCATTTAACCAACAGCTAGGCCTATATTGCAAAATGTATCTTATACACAACTTCCATATTATTAGGAAATATTCATTTCAGTTTGGAATCATTGTATGTTTAGTAAGGATGAAGATGGCTAGGCCCACCAAATACAGTTTTACTCCGGTTTTGTGACTGTAGATTTTGCTTACGGTATGTTTTTGACTACCAAAATGGCACTAATAATAACAGAAATAATAATAAATAATAATAACAAATTAAAAAATAATAACAATAATTAGCAATAACGAAAATATTCATAAAAATATATTAATATTAAACGTATCAATAATAATATTATGCAAGATATTGTGTTTTATCAATTTAATGACATTCCGGAAACATATTAAACAACTTATATTATATCTTTATTCATGAACTCTAGAGATGGAGAACTTACAACAGAAGATTAATCAAAAGACGCTGCAACTTGAGATAAGGGAGGACCATTTGACAAGATATATAGTCATGGGCCTTTCATCATGTTCGTTCTTAGTATCGAAACCCTACAGAACCACGACTTTAGATTTTTTTTTTATCTAGTTCATAAACAAGAACACTTGTAGGCCTATAGTTATTAGTAGGCCTACTGCATCATTGGTAATTTATTTACATGCAATAATACAGCGCAATATAAACGCCTACTCTTTTCACTCATCTTTTACCATATCAAGCTTGCTTCCGCATTGACGCGTTTCAAACGCAAGATAACAGAAGTAACGCATGTACAGAGGCCACGACGACAATCTCCTCTTGCGAAAACGCTTAGCCGCGTCGAGCCTTACGTTTTTAGAACGATTTTGCATCCGCAGTTAACAACTGACCAATCAGAACAGAATTAGGAATGCGCGTTGTGTCCCACAAGCACACATGTTGTTGTGCCACATGATCGTATTTACGAATACGTACGATGGATTTTTGGCACAATATCTACAATATCCAAGGGAGGGTGGGGTTAGTGGAACGGTCCATTCCATTTCGCAATGAAACTTGAACCACTTAAGTTAGTACGCGTCTAATTTCACACAGAAAATCGACTTTGTGGGGAATAGAGTAGGCGTAGACATTTTTATGTTTGATAAAAACGCATCTTAATAAGCCCTGATGTGATCTTAAAGCAAATTAAATAATTTGTCAGTTAATTTGATTCCGTAGGCTTGCCTAATAGGCCTATGCGTAGAGAGAATTATAAAGAAGACAAATAAATTGGAATATAGTTTTCAATTGCAGATGGTTACATCTGGTAGCGCCTAAGAGTTTTAGAACAATACATACAAGTAAGATTCAAGTAAGACGCGTACACACACATATACATATATATATATATATATATATATATATAT
>NW_022701263.1:31099-37646 GCF_011630105.1 Anneissia japonica
AAGTGTCCTAACTGAGGTGTGAATTTTCCAAAAATCGAGATATATACTTTTGTGATATTTTGGGTCAAAGGTCAAGGTCACGTGACTTGACCTATATAATTCTCACTAGTCCGGACATCATCGAGTTACATATCATTGGAAAGAGAATCTTCTCTATCCAACAGTACCAGAATTTCTCCAATACGTTGAGTTTCAAGAGAGATATCAGCAGTTGTCTGTCAGAAGGTGAGTTTTTTAGCCAAATCTCAGGAAAATTCCAAATTGCTCTAACTCATCAGAAAATGCTGGCGCGGAGCCAAAAACTTCACTGTGGGGTTATCTCAGGTAAAACCCTCAACATGCAAAATATTGGGCGATTTGAAGGGGGTCGGGCAAAAAAGTGTGTTGGATTCATATGGAATGACTCTATAGGCCTATGTAAAAACATATAAATAATATAAAATTTATGATACTATATAAATATACATACATATATATATACAAATATATATATATATATATATTTATATGATAGTCATTTATATTTCACTCTATATTAGACTTCAACAACAACAACTACCGTACTAATAATATTAGTAGGCCTAGTAGGCTATATTTTATGGTACAGTATTAATAATATCTATCAATTTATTTTTTGGTTACCGTATATTAGTATCCTAAATAATATTGCAATATAGGCCTATATCACTTTGCAAATTTCATGTTCTTGATCAAAGAAAAAAAAAACTATGTCTAAGCGTTTCTACTGTATTAGGTAATGTGTACCGGCCAGATGAGTCCGTGCATAATGCGAAGCTGTGACGCTCCCACTTGCCCGAATGACGTTTCTGAGGTGCTTAAAGTTTCCGATTGAGATAGATTTATCGTGAGATGTTTTTTACATTATTATTGTGGAAGGCATAGTCTCATATGTAGGATATTTCGCCTCGTCGCCTGATTGATCAGTATCCAGCATGTTTTGTATGTAGGTCGACAGCCGACGGTGTCGATCTACAGATAAATATACATACATACTATCATAAAATTCGTAAGATTTCTTCTACATAGTATAACAACTACATTTAAAGCATGTAAATACAAAATATTAGTAAAATTTAAATTACACATGATAACACACAAATCATATAAGTTGTCTCGATTTCTTAATATAAACAGTAGGCCTACGTTCCATGTTGAGCTAAAAACGGTATCAATAAAATTGAATTGTTTACACTATGAATTTAAGAAGGTTATTAGCTTTTAATTATAAATTAGACAATTTCCACCAAATTAACAAACGTATAAATGTCAATCCTATATAATTTTATATAAT
Organism: Anneissia japonica; assembly: GCF_011630105.1. NCBI lineage: Eukaryota > Metazoa > Echinodermata > Crinoidea > Comatulida > Comatulidae > Anneissia > Anneissia japonica. The sequence goes on from NW_022701263.1 coordinate 32,412, forward strand.
ACCTTTAAATTTGTAATTTTTTCTAATTGATATTATTATTTGTAAAGGGCGCCATTAAAACCATCATGGAGTTTTGGTTCACTTCGGTTAAATACAGTAAATTTTAATCAAACATCGGTTGGTGTAATCACGATATTGTAAAGCCCGACGCATACCAGTAAAGCCCGATACGTGATTCTATATTCGATGAGATTTAAATCCAGACACGCACTGAGCCTGGATTTAAAACAAACAAAAACGTAAGGCGATAAGGCGCACGCAACGGATCGGGGTTTTTTTTCTGTTCAGTTCATCATCGACAATCAGCAGTCAGCGTCGTGTCGCCACACGCTCAATGAGAGCGGAGATGCATTCGTTAAACCGACGGCCGTACGACGTCTTGCCAGGCTTATACAGAATTGCGTACTAGATTTACTGTAAAAATTAAACCAGAGGCTTCGAACAAGGTATCCATTCGTAGAAGTCTTATGAAGATAAACCTATCCAAAGTGAACATAAAAGGGACCAGGCGGGACGGGACGCGTCGTGCGACGAAAACACCAGCACCGACGGTGTGCGAACTGACTGTGTCAGGCAAGCGTTTATACGAAGCTCGGAAGAATTCGTCGGACCATCGACCGTCGAAGTATGCAACAGGTGTAAAATCTTCGAATACTGTTTTGTGTCTATCGGTAGTTTATTAGGAGTGAACAAATCATGCGCCTCATTCTGATGAGACACGTCTGTTGTTAACTCATATTTATTGATGCCGCCGCGATTTTTCTGTTTCCCCTTATTACGTAGGCCTATATCGTCCCTTAAAATTAATAGGCCAACCTCTCTTCCAAATGGAACTAAAGTACACGAAAAATGATACAAATAAAAAAAAGTGGACTACTGTAATCCGCATTAAATTGTGCAAATACCCAATGTCACATATTAAATTTACTAATCAAAAGATAATCTATTTCTGTGTGTAATGAATAGAGATGAGCTTATTTACGAAATGAAGCTTACGCGACGTGTAAGATGAAACGCAAATAACGCGGCATATTGTGAAATGAAAAGACGTATGATCATATCTCACTATTACTGATCTATGATATGTCTTATTAATAACTGGTGCATCTAAAGTATAACCTACGCACAAGCTTGGTTTCAATAATAGTTTTTATACATTTAATTTGCATGCCTCCACCTAATACAAATTTCATTAGTTGAAAGTAGGTGGACTGTTCCGTTCCGAATGAAGGTATCTATCTATGTTATGCATATAGCGTATGTAGTCTCACCAATAACCCGGTTCATCACAAAGTTATAATAATAGTGGTTTTTCCGTGTCGGGGCATTCCACCGTTTTTATCTGTTGTAAATTGACGGTCTCATGGGAATAAAATATACTATCTAATGATTGTTTGTGTACGTATTGCACGTGATATCACGTAAGCCTTACACGTTGCCTATCAAGTATTGGTACGTACTTTCGCCATTAAAATGTAGCTTTACCCACGTTGTTTTCAGCCGAGCGGTCTCCTCGCCCGGCAGTGGTCGGCTGATGCGATTCTATGGAGAATGCAACACCACGACACCAGCGCAACCAATCGTTTTTATGGTAATCCATTCAGACTGCCACCGACAATCAGCAGACGTGTGGCGTCGTCAAACGCTCACAGGCAGCGGAGTTGCAGTGAGTGCCCGCCTTTAAACATAGGCTATACCTACTTATCTTGCACGAGATTTCAGATATCGTGCCAGTGAATGTTTGATTCTTCAATTATATCCTATCACGTACGAATACAGTCAGTGCACCCTCCAATTCGAGACGCCTCTAATTCGAGACCACTTTCTAAAAATCAACAAAAGTATAACTCCCCATCTAGACACCGAACACCGAGACTACCCCACATTTCCAGCCCCTAAAGGTGGTTTCTAATTTAAGGGCGAAATGTGTTTTCACCGTGATTATGGACGTGGAGTTTTACATGAGTATTTAAAGTAGCTGCTACGACTTCCCGACTAATCACGCTGAAATTTTACTGCTGGTGTTTGCATCATCGCATTCACCTTCTCAGTAAGTGACTGCTGACGTAATTTTATTGCGTTATCGTATAATTACATCATTCTCCAGAAGGCATTACGTACACGTTACCGTAGGCCTATACACCAACGTCAAAAGCATTTAACTGATTCCTCGTCTGTGTCAAATGACGATCTTTGAGCAGTTATTATGGCAATTCAAATCCTATATACGCTTGTATTTATCTGTTAAATAGCGCACTATCTAATTGTATTGATTCCGCTACTGTGTCTCGTGTGCAGCGGTGGCGCCAGAAATTTACCGACAAGGGGGTCCGACCAAGGCGAAGACGAAGCCTCAGTCGACGCCCCGGAATAAGAAAAATCCCTGTTATGGTTCATGGGGAAAGTTTTTATTTCTTAATTTGGTGATAAATGTGCTAATGGCAATCAAAATAGCGCTATTTGGATAGGTACCGTAAATTATTAAATCGTTGGTCCGACGACAGGGGGTCCAGGCCTGCCCGACGGGTGGGCATATGCCAACTACCCCACCCCCACCGCTGGCGCCACTACTGTTCGTGTTACAGTACAACCATCAAATTTTACATTATTACAGTGCACCCTCTAATTCAAGAGCTTTGGGGCCTGAAGAATTTAAGGTGGTATCGGGGCTCCGACTCCATAATAGAGGGAGAGCTGATGAATGAAAATTATTAGTTGGTACTTTTAAAAATGGTCTTGAACTACTATAAAATAAGAAGTGTCTTTAAATTAATTGAAGGTGCACTGTATGTGTAAATAGATACTCATAGCCTAAACGTGAACATGAAGCTAATTCGTTTCCGGCTCAGTACGAATAAAATCCGTAATTGCTTTTCTTTATTAACGTGTCAGTATCCTAATAGACCACAAACAAACCTAGTCACCGCGTTCCTCTACAGCAAACCAATGGATGGTCACCTTTTATTGCGGTATAGTGATCACATATGCAACCTTAAAAGAGTATATACTATAACCTACAGTTAATAGCGATTATGCTCCAAGTATATTAGTTGTGAACGTGTGTAATTTATTATTATTGGTTAAACAGGCTATAGTTTTCGTTCTAAAATGTGTATGGAGCTAGGTGTGCATTGTGTGGTACTGTATTCAATTAACTGAGAATAGGCGTGAGGCTGGGGCCAGTGGGCCGCCGAGGATCCCCGGACAAGGTTCAGGGGCAGGAGGCCCCGGGATAAATTGACTATTTTTCCATAGTATAGGCCCCTACACCAATTTTAATGTTCTGTAGTAGAAATCTAATATATAGTTTAAAAATATTTTTTTATATAAAAATAAAGGGGCGGATTTAGGCGTGAGGCTGGGGCCAGTGGGCCGCCGAGGATCCCCGGACGGGGTTCAGGGGAATTATCGTCGGAAGGTATCAAGATGATAAACAGTTTCATTGGACTAAATTCTTGCTTATGTCAACCACATGCTTATCTAAGGTTATACTGACACTGGTTTAAAATCACGGTCAAGTAGTTAAAAATCACCTAAAATCACCTTATTTTGCGAATTAGCGCCCCTCAACTGATCATCGTTCCCCCTCACTTCACCTTCGCGCCCCATCAGCCCCCACCATTTCAAGACATCTAGATACCCCACTGACTTTTATGGTCAGATGAATGAAAATTAATATTCAATCGATGTGCCACCAAATCGTAACCAGCCTTCACCATGCCCTCACGATGTCACCGGGAACGCAACTGCCAAAAAACTATTTTTGGCAGCTAAGGGACGACGCTACCAATAAACAATCAACTAACTACCAGGTTTCTGTGTTAATTTGCAAGGTATTACATGGCTCAACTATTTTTTACTTAGGGGTTAATTGTTAAAAATCGCACACAGATCTTACGACGTCACTGACAACGCCGGGGACGGCAACTCGATTTTGAGATTAATTTTCCGAATAAAGTTATACTAAATAACTTCTAATGACGAACTATTGTCTTCAGTTGTCCTTGTTGGTTATTCAACTGTCATTTTGTCTATTTCTTCGGTGATATTACCATTCTCAATAATCTATAAAACACCCACATAAGAACGTCACGTTAGATCGATCGGTGGGGACGCCGTGGTGACGCCGGTAGGGTCAATTTCGTCTGAAGGTATCAAGATGATAAACAGTTTCATTGGACTAAATTCTTGCTTATGTTAACCGCATGCTTACCTAAGATTATACTTACACACTGGTTTCAAATCACGGTCAAGTAGTTAAAAATCACTTTATTTTGCGAATTAGCACCCTCAACTGATCATCGATCCACCCCCCACTGCCGCCACTTCACCTTCGCGCCCCCATCATCCCCTTCATTTCAAGACATCTAGATACGCCACTGACTTACATGGCCAGATGAATGAAAATACTCAATCGATGTACCACCAAATCGTAACCAGCCTTCACCATGCCCTCACGATGTCACCGGGAACGCAACTATTTTTGGCAGCAAAGGGACGCTACCAATAAACAATCAACAAACTATCGGGTTTCTGTGTTGATTTACAAGGTACTACATGGCTCAACTATTTTTTACCTAGGAGTTAATTGGTAAAAATCGCACACAAATCATACGACGTCACTAACAACGCCGGGGACGTCAACTCGATTTTGAGAGTAATTTCCCGAATAAAGTTACACTAAATAACTTCTAATGAGGAACTATTGTCTTCAGTTGTCTTTGTTGGTCATTCAACTGTCATTTTATCTATTTTTTCGGTGATATTACCATTCTCAATATTAAATCTATGACACACCCACATAACAACGTCACGTTAGATCGATCGATCGATTAGGGCGTCTAGAACACAAAAAATTCGAGGGGATGCCCCCGGACCCCACTAGGACAGTGTTGTCTCGATCGGCCCAACTTTCGGCCCCCTTTTGGACATCTCTGGATCCGCCCCTGAAATATGTTTTAAACTAATATCAGGGCCATGATGAATATGAATTATTCATTTGTTTTATTTTCCACAGACACATAAATAAATGCCTGAACTAATATTTTTGGGCTTCATATTACACTAAAATGTGTTTTCCAGCGACAGAACAAGTAGCTGTCTTCTCAAATTGAGGCTGAGGTAAAATGTCAAATGGGGTTTTCTAATTGTTATTTTTTTTTATATAGAAAAACCAAACCATTTTTATCTGCACCTTATGTGCAGAAGTTGTGACTATGTAATACTGTACCCTCT
>NW_022701263.1:38002-40407 GCF_011630105.1 Anneissia japonica
TGTGCAGAAGTTGTGACTATGTAATCCCTGTCTCTTATACACATCTAGATGTGTATAAGAGACAGACCTAGGAGTTAATTGGTAAAAATCGCACACAAATCATACGACGTCACTAACAACGCCGCGGACGTCAACTCGATTTTGAGAGTAATTTCCCGAATAAAGTTACACTAAATAACTTCTAATGAGGAACTATTGTCTTCAGTTGTCTTTGTTGGTCATTCATTTTATCTATTTTTTCGGTGATATTACCATTCTCAATATTAAATCTATGACACACCCACATAACAACGTCACGTTAGATCGATCGATCGATTAGGGCGTCTAGAACACAAGAAGTTCGAGGGGATGCCTCCGGACCCCACTAGGACAGTGTTGTCTCGATCGGCCCAACTTTCGGCCCCCTCTTGGACATCTCTGGATCCGCCCCTGAAATATGTTTTAAACTAATATCAGGGCCATGATGAATATGAATTATTCATTTGTTTTATTTTCCACAGACACATAAATAAATGCCTGAACTAATATTTTTGGGCTTCATATTACACTAAAATGTGTTTTCCAGCGACAGAACAAGTAGCTGTCTTCTCAAATTGAGGCTGAGGTAAAATGTCAAATGGGGTTTTCTAATTGTTATTTTTTTTTATATAGAAAAACCAAACCATTTTTATCTGCACCTTATGTGCAGAAGTTGTGACTATGTAATACTGTACCCTCTATAATACAATACAATAAAGGTGTACCTGTCATTTGGGACCATTTTTACCTGGCCTTTTCTTCTGGGGCCATTTTTACCGGGCCTTTTTTCAGGGGCCATTTTTCCGGGCCGTTTCTATCTACATTGCAGTACAGTAGTATACTACTGTACAATAATACTTTTCTATGTTTCAAGTGTTTAAAATAATAACAAAATAAGAACATTTTGAGCCTGAAATTGGCCAAAAAATAAGAACACTGAGCTTTGGAAAAATTTTACAGGTTCTTATTTTTTTTTAAGTGTAGCCTTTTTTTCCTATTCAAAACCTAATCAATTTAACTTGTGGTCTGTCAAAAAGTGGTCAGGCTGAAACCTGGCCAACCGTACTGGTGGCTACAGCCCTGGGTGTGTGCTGATGAAATGATAGTCCACACTACGTCAACGCCACCGTGGTTGGCGGTGACGCGAAAATTTCAATATTTTATAGGCCCTATCTTTGGAGGTCCGGAAATAGAAATTCTTTTTATTTTTTATTACGTATTCAGTAAAAAAAAAAAAAACTCGACCCGAAAATGGCACTTCAATACTTACAATTCTAAAAACCCATATACAACTAGCTGAGCCACACCCTGGTAAATATTTCAAAATTATTTTTGAAGAATAGAGAAAAAAACTGAAAATAATATTCAAATCCTGAGAGTGCCATTTCCGGCCATCTAGAGGCGACGTAATCTTAATTTTTCTTACCTCAGCCCCAAACATGGTGGGGCTTAGGTGTCTATCTGTAAAGGTCCCTCTCTGGGCACCCTCTATTTCGAATTTCTGGATCCATCACATCTGAGCGAAGGTCAGGGAAAATCCTGGATCCGCGGCTGCATCGTATCCCTAAAGTTAAGATGATCTTCATACCAGGACTTATCAAATGTTTTGGATATATATAAAGCCAAAAACGCTCTTCGCCTTTGACATTAAATAACTGACTGCAGATCACATGTTAATTAAGCGAGACTTGCGAAAGCCACACTGGCAGCCAGTGAGAGGGTTGCAATTCCTTTGCTGCAAAATGGAAGTGCAAATGAGAGAGAGAGAGAATATGAAGGTAAATATTATTGGTATTGTAGCAAAATCATAACTGAAAGATATACTTGGAAGAAGTAAGAACTTAAGTCTATGAAAGAGAGAAGGAATTATAGGAATAGAAGCTTTACTTTGCACACTATTGTAATCCTCAAAAATCATTTGACAAGCAGCCAATTAGCAATAGAACCAGCAACGAGGGTTGCATAATAATTATTACCGTTTAGCATTTTCTAAAAAAAAAAAATCACAATTGTTCCGACCTTCTTGAAAGGGACGATTAGAATTCAGGCTCCCAACAGTTAGTAAGCCTACATCTTTTTTAAAAGTGTTCCGATGAGCAATAGATGAAACACAGACATAACAAGAGTGCGAGTGCACCATGTTGTAAATTGAATCTGGTGCGAGAGGGAATGTAGATCTCAATACCAAGTCTAATCCAATGGGGCATCTCTTCAACTGTAAGATCAGGGGGTTAGACTGTAAAGGCCAACTCAGACAGCGTCGGCCGACGCAGCCCGACGCGATTTGTTGTCGCGTCGGGTCTGTGTGAGTTGAACGCGTCGGGGGCAGTCGCGTAGTAGAATATTAAAGCCCCATTCCCGGCAAAATTTCACTAAAAACTGACTTT
>NW_022701263.1:40784-63051 GCF_011630105.1 Anneissia japonica
AGCAACGGAAAATATCATGTCGGCCGTTTTTATGTGTGATAACAGAACCTAAATCGAGGTAAGGCTAGGCCTACCTAGCAGCGCTGGATAGGCTAATGTTTTCGGCGCCTACGATATTTCTTCTCACGACCTATCGCAAAATCAAAATGAAAAATTCATCCGCATTTATTTTTTGTGTGGAACACAAAAAAAATCAAATTTCAGTCTTATTTTACATTTTTTTAAACTAGCAATTCCGTATTATATTTATAAATCTTTATAACATTATACAAAAATTAGATTTTTCTTAAAAACTGAAATTTTGCCGGGAATGGGGCTTTAAACGTGTTTAATATTGCTCACGACGGCTTAAGACTGTCCCCGACGATAAATTGGGTCGGGCTGCGTCGGCCGACGCTGTCTGAGTTGGCCTTAAAATGATGACCACAGTGCACATCAGAATGAGTTATCATCCCTTCCTTACTGAAAACACTAGTGTGAAAAGAATAAAATATAGCTACACAGGTGGTGAGTATTATTTACTAACAGAAAATGTTGAATGCTCTGGTTACAAAATCTTCTCAACACAGTCGCCCAAAATGAGAGCACACAAAACTTTGGCAAGAGCTATTATCACACCAAGAAGGCAATTTATTTATAAAGGGTCAGATAAATTTGTATATCTATGGCATTTATAGATGTACGTTCATTACGTTTGTTAGTTTCAGCAAAAAAAATTAACGAAGAGAGGAAAATTTATGTGTTGTTTTCTATTGGGATGGGTAAAACTAAATTTGTGTCCTTATAGGGACGAAAACCATTAACGAATGACACATTCATTAATCACTAAGGTGGTTCGTACGTCGATGCACTTCCCATGATTTTATAATGATTTTGTAATGATTTTTCAAAAACTAGATAGAAAATAATACGGGGTCTTATGTACAATGCTTGGCTGTACGGAACTGTTTTAGTCCTGTGTACGTGGAAGTGGGTACAAGACCTATCCATGGGTTTAAGGAGATCAGTTTTGAGTGCACAGAATTCGTTAGCCATGGTAAGTGAGTGGCAGTAGAGGACTTAAGTTCCGAATAGGGTGGAACTTATGATCAAGAGAGGAAAGTTTTGGGGAATTTTCGTACCTATTATGGGGCTGTAGGGAATTATGTCCCCTAGAAGGTTTTTGTTTCAGTCATTAATCTAGTGTTTCTAACGGATTTCACACCAAGTTGGTGGTCTCTTCGCTGCTGAAAGTGGGGGTCCTTTTGCCACTCCTGGATCTGCCGTTGGTGCTAATAATTTGAAAATAGTGAACATTGCCGGATATTAAAATTTGGTCAGAGAGAGCATAAATAATTTCAGTAAATGTTTAACACTGTCTGTGATATATAGTAGTATATGAAAAGTCTAATGCAGTTACATGGCAAATTTGGATCTTTTTTTTTTTCTTTTTTTCTTTTTTTTTTAAATTTTGCATAAGTCAATGGAGTCCTGAATACCGGGTGGGAGGATGGCGACATAGTGTCAATAAATTACCAATAATCAGATATACTTTCTGTCGCAGTACCGGTACCGTTGCTCAAAACAATGACATAGGCCTAGTTCACTAATGACATAGTTCGCTTTTCTCAGAACAATACATTGACAGGCATATGCTACATAGTTGATCTGTAATAGCTATCTGTCATGCAATGTAACATTGCCCGCGGCCGTATTTACCGTAGGCCTACTTTACACCATACTATACCATAGTGGCACTTGGTTTATATAATGCACCTACGTAAGTTTATGGTGGAATAGTTTGATGATAACAGCTTTTGATAACTGATTCTTAGAAATCATAATATTAAATAATAGTTTCGGTGATCAACATATTCTTGAAAGAAAATCATCACTTTCGCCCTTTGTCTGCTAATATGCGCTAGGCACGAGTTACTAAATATGGATGTAACTAATGCAATCAAATTAAACCATCTTAGAATTATTAATGGTGACATTGAAATGTGTGCAATTAGCATTTGAATGATCGTCTAATAGGAATGCAAAATTACTTCAAAAATTTGGCTTCTACGTGCGAGTAGCCTTTGAAATTATTGCAAATTATATAGGCCTGTATGTGCATTCGTGGCAATGCTACAAGAAACGAAATGCAAACGTTTTATCAAAATCTCTTTGTCGTTGAAGCTGTAAGGTACAATTATACAATTCTGTTGTGATTTTTTTAATTATTATTTTCATTGTCCGTTATGTATATGAATTCGTACTACCGTAGTACATCTAAACAACAACAGTTACTAAATACGGATGTAACCAGCGGCGGATCCAGAGATTTTCTGACGGGGGAGGGGGGCACAATATAAAGTCCACGCCGCCACGCCCACCTCCGCCCCACCATAGTTGGTGTAAATAAGTGGTAAACAATCGAGCTCTCCTTTCTCCCACTGCTGGATCGCCATTGAACTCATGGGTCCACTCCCTTTTCCCCCTTTCCTCTCTTTAACTCAATTTGTTCTCCCTTTTTTTTATTTTTTCGGCTTGACCGACGGGGGGCACGGGCCATCATGGCCGCCCGCTGGATCCGCGCCTGGTACCGTAACAAGTACAATAACAATTAACCGTCTTAGAATTATTAATGGTGACGTTGAAATGTGTGCAACTATAATTTGAATTGTCTGATGCAAAATTACTTCAAAATTTGCTTTTACTTTTGAGGAGTTTTTGAAATTATAGCAAATATATATAGGCCTACATGTGCATTCGTGGCAATTCTACAAGAAACGAAATGCAAACATTTTATAAAATTCTCTTTGCCGTTTAAGCTGTAATAAGGTACGTTTGTACAATTCTACGGCGATAAGTGTGTTTATTGTTTTCATTGTCCTCTATGCATGAATTCGTACTACGGTACCTTTTGTTAATTATGTATCTTCAAAAAGCAATGGGAAACGCATTGAAAATCGAATACCGAGGATAGCATGATGAATGAGAGTCATTCTGACAGTTAACTCGTCTAATTGAATCCTTCATAAACATTCCAGCACTTTCAAAATTAAAAAAGTCGAAGCCAATTTCTTTTGAAAATTTACGTTGATGACGTACATGTCGTTGACGTCATTCCTTTCGTGAACATGTCCAAAGGGCAAACTTTGGATTTACAGGTGTAATTTAGAATAGTTAATGGCTACGAATTGTTGACGAAAGACTTTATCGATCTGTTGTCTGTTCAATGCCCATAAGCTAAATGAGTTTTATTGATTGATTTTTATTTAAAAATTACCTAGGTACAGATTTATTTTTTCAAACCAAAATCGGCTAATTCGTTTGCTCTCATACAAAATTATATCTTATCTAACAACAAGTTAATAGGCCTGGTTATTACCATTTATATAATGGATTTTTCATGGACCGTTCAGTACAATGGAGCGTGTAGATTTTACAACCTTACATAAGTAAGTAAAAGGAGGTAGAACCAGGGAACAGTGAAATTTCACTGTTCCCTGGTAGAACTACCACCAGTGTGTAGTGTTAAGATTCAACACAAAACAACATATATTTTAGGCTTTCAAATAAATACTAAATAAAATAAAAGTTTTAGGTCTGCTATTCGAAATAACCCAATAATTCTACGGTAATTTCAGACGAATAACGGAGAAAGATTATACATTTTGAGTTCAATTGTCTATTAGCAGTGGGAGTCTAGTTGCGGGGGACGCATCAGCTATTTATCAAAAATAAATTATCATTACTGATCTTTCCTAATTTTTAAGATCAAGCTCTAATGGCACGTGTATATAATTATTTTATGTTGGAGTAGATTGCATTTTTTCTTACATCTGCAGCATGACAGTAAATTACTTACTATTAAAAGATTATGATAAAGAGAACACGATATGTTCAACATACCGAGGTAATATACATATTTATATTTCAATGATCTACATCAAAACAGAATGAAATTAACGTTCACCAAGTCCTTGAAGCTTTATATAGTTTATATCTAATTTCTATATTGATTTTCCTGGCAGCACCATGGATGCAGTAATGTTAATAAAAACCACACTTAATTTCACTTGGTATCCCCATGTAGGCCTACATAGTTTGTTTTTTTTTTTTCTTTAATAGAATTTTGAACTTCTATGTTCATAAATCGCATGGATTAATGAGCTGCTTCTTCATCTCTAGGCCTATTGGTAATAGAAATAAATTTTGAGTGTCACATTTGGATGAGGCCTATCATTTCCAATCATTCAATGTGGTTTCAGGACGTTTTAATTCGTTCTAATTTATTCCTCCTTCGTAATCTTACTAAAGGCTATAATACAGTAAATGCATGCATACATAACAAAAACCCATGTTTATTTCTTCATCTTTGAGAATGTTTCGCAATATATGCTTGGCAGAATCGATCTCCTCTTTTGAAATCTGACACAAACACCCACCACGCAACACGTCCACAGCCAACACCCACGCCGTCGATTCCTTTTTCTGTGCATGTACAACTCTGGATTTCAATTTAGAATTTATCATTATCATTGTGTCTTACCATGGTCTTACCAAGGATTACCATCAATTGAATGTTCTGAAATTAAGGGTAACAAGATCAGTTGCAATAAAGCAACACGTTGCGAATTAAAATAAATGACAAGCCCATTCGTTTGTAAACCATGGAGCTATAAAAACAGATGCATGGTAAAAGTATATCTTTGAGAAAGAGTGGGTAGAATGACCAGATAATGAACATCATACGATATAGTATTGTTATGTTAGAGAGTCTGGTATCCTCTCCCAGCAGCATGTACTCCCATGTGTCGGATATATTCAATCTACCGTAAACTCGTGAAAAAAACATAATATGAAAAGAGGACACGAGTGAATACTCACAACAATTGTAAGACGTGCAAAACTAAAATAATTTGATATAAATAGATTTAGCGTGTGTACTAAATATCGCAAATAAATTTATATTTAGCCCAAATTTCATATGTATTAACATTTAAATGTTTTCTTTCAAATAAAGAGAGACAAACACCTCCATTAACACTTTAAGAGAACATAGAAACAGTATAATAAATGTTACCGGACCTAAAAAATACGGTAATGTATTATAATACAAGAAATCACTATGTATACAAGTCCAGCATCAACACACGTTGCATGGAACAAAAACTAGGACATCCCAATGGTCTCTGATTTGAGTATTACAACAGTCGAGTCAATGGCGGTAACACAGTCCACAGTACATACAAAATGGCACAAAATATTTAAGTAAACCTCTACATGTATCAATAAATAGAATGTCAACATATGAAAGTGATTTCATGTGTTTATACTTTATTTGGAGTTAAAATGTGAAAATAAATTAAATAACTTAAATATCTTCTTTTGTAATACATCAGGGTTAGGCATGAAGACAGAAGGAGCAATGAAAATTGAACCATTAACAAAGTAAAACTGAGGCAAAGATACACAATTTAAGGATTTCAGATAGGCCTAAATTAAGAAATTAACAGTAGACATATTAATTTCTCAACTTTTATGTTTAGTAATGGTAAAAAAAATGTTCTCAAATAAAAAGCTCGCATAACGTGTTACTGCGATACGCAATTCAGCGCAATGACGTTGCGAGTTGTTCTCCTACCATCTCTTTATCTAGAAAAAATATTACATTAATTATTGTATTACATATCACATAATTTCGTGCGACTATCTCATAATACCATAATGTAATATGGGACTGGGAATTATTTTCATAAGATACAGAGGTTAGACTTTCTTGTATTAGATTCTCGGAGAGCGCAGATATCAGATAGATTTGCGTTGGATGTTTAATCTATGGCCGTACGACAAATCCAGACAATTCCGGTTTCTAATCAAACTAAATATAGTGTATGAATTAAAGACTCTCATGGGAACTATATGGTAAATAAGAATACCAAAAGATACGTTAACCATGAAATAAAGATCGTATCGTTTGAATCACGCTATGTGGTATATAAGACCAAAGCAGAGTTGAATAAAGTCAAGCAAGTGTGGCAAAAGTCACCAGTAAAATTAATTTTTAGCGCTTCTCTACTTTAAAAAAAAAAGGGTGTACATGCACAAGAACGTCTTACATCAGATGCAAATATTATATTATTATCATGCCTGTGCCAAGAAGCACATTAAGGTGACTGTATTCCATTCTGCTGGTTATCAGTCGCAATTTAGCTCAAAGTCTACTCGGACAATACCTTCCAATAAAAAGCAATTTCATGGAAACCAGGCTTCAGTCTCATGTTTCACTATCATCCGTGCCTCCGTGTTTAGGATATATATAGTTGAGCTGATATCTCAGCCTGAGTCATTTTTTGTTTTAAATAATGTGTTCCTTTTTGAGATTTAGTAAACTCTGTTTTCATTAGACAACGTAGCCTATCTCTCGTTGGACGAAACAGCCGGTCGGGTTCTACTTTGGGAGCCTGATGCGTACAGAATAACGTTAAATTATGTGCTGGAAGAAGGCACTGGTATTGATATGAATTGATAACGGTAATAAGGGAATTAGGAAGCTGGAGAAAGAACGTCTTCCATGTCACCGGTTCCGTCGGATGCGTACAGTAATCACAGAAGTCTAAACTAAAATACCTTGTCTTAACGCCCTCAGTTTTTTAATGTGAGTAATACTGTAATAGGCATACTGTCAAACCACTATTGCGACTTTTCCATCCATGTACATTTCTTTTCAATAAGGTGATCTCTGTCTGCAATATATTCTATTTGTCTAGGGTTCAAGAGGAAGATTTAGGATAGTTTTTATCGTCTTTTTTTTTAGAAGTTGATGTACTACCACCCTTGGACCTACATTCTCTTGTATATGTGTGTGTGTTAATTATTATTCCATATCCCAGACTCACCAAACCTCGTTTTTTTGTAAAACGCCAAGGTCAATTGAATGAAATAAACTTCCTAATAATATTAAATAAATAAAATCATAAACTCCTCATTTTAAGAAGTGTTAAAGACGTTTTTATTTTGTCCAAATATCAGTATTTAATTAATATATATTTATAAATTAATTAAATATAAACTAATTAATTAATTTATATTTATAACTTAATTCTCCTATTGCTTCTTTTTTGTACTTTTTTTTCTTTTTTTGTCAAAGGGCCAAGCATGACTTCTTGGTTGGTCCTCATCTATGCCTTGTATGTGTGTTTGGCCATGGTGAAATAAATATTTGATTATTTGATTTAAATTGTCATTGCCTTGGCCCGCTTCTACAGATCACAGTATTTCATCTCACAGTTTTCAGTATGATGGTAACTAAATCAACATCATACTCATTCTTTGTAAAAGAATTTTACTTCTGAATTTTTTCTATAAGTGACAATAAATGGATCTTGTATTTTGTATCTTGTTGTACTAACTAAACTTGACAGCAATATTTTCATAATCCTAGGACATATTGAGATCATTAGTTTATATCTATCAGTTAAATTCTGGTCGGCCTATAGGGCCTAAACTTGTACACATAATCAGATCTTCATCTAAACTCACTGATAAACCAGGTTGGAAACCCGCCAAATACTGCTTGTCTTTCTGTTGGACATTATATTGAAACCAAAACCAATGATTGGACAAAATTCTAATTGATACAGAAGCACTGTTAGCAGACCTTGTCTCTAAAAAAAACCTAACGAATTTGTAGTATTTACGTCAACCAGTGTTTGGCATCTCTTAATCTCAGTTTTGTGTAAACATAATTTCAACCGTGGAAATACTAGTCGGTTGGCATTATCAAGAAATGTCTAACCTCAACAAACGATTACCTCGTCTTAATTTTATAGAGTTAGAGCGGTAACACAATATGGTGTACAGTACAGTACTGGCATTTGTTGTTCAAATAATTAATTTGAACATATATTTTAAACATTACATTCTGATTGTTTGATAACTTTCTCTTTCAATTTATGGTCAGCCTCATTGGCGCATTGTTATTCTTGACGATGTTATAATAAAGGACGAAACAGCAAATCAAATAATGACTCCTTTATTATTCAGTCTTTTTGGAGTTTGTATGATTCTGTATTACAGAGTACTTCGTTTTTAAAGAAAATGAAATTACTGTACTTTCATTTTGTCAATAATGAATGGTTGACACTAAGATATAGCATATATTAGGCCTATATCCGTCTCTGATGCGTTTTCCAGAACAACAAAAAAGAACAAGACTAGCTTTGAAAACGAAAACTTAGTAGGCCTAAAACAAACACTCAAAAAGGAAAGTGATAATAAAATATAGAATGTAAGAGTGGAGAAAATTTAGACTAGAAATGTATGTTTAAGACTAGCAAAGTGGGAAACACTTGAACAGATTGTGGCAGTGATTTTCAGAGCTTGGGCCAAACAACAGAAAAAGATGTCTCTTCAAACGGAAAGATGATTCCAGGAGATGTAGTGGATCCTAAGGTCCCTTTAAATTTGTCTGAACAGAGTGTGATGAGTTACGAGACTTAATGAGGAGTGAAATGTTTGGAGATTAAGACAAAATAAAAAGTATTGATTTCTAATAGAAAATAAAATTTTGATTAAATACACTTCTATGACAATGACACATTCACTAGCGTTTTATTTTGTTGGAAGCAAAATAAGACATCTAACCATTTTTTTTAGTTCTGCAGAGAATCGACCATTGCATAATGAATATAAGCGACATGATATTCAAAGATGAAAACACTCTAAAATTTAGAAATGCGACGTTCAATCGATGTGACAAATTAATTTAAGTCATGCATGGATATAATTTGAATTCACTAGATTTTCTGAGACGTCGGCCGACAAAACCATATCAAGTTCATGTTCTCTATATTGCCATTTTTGTTTTTTACAACGTTGGAATTAATCCTCATGACGCATTCATGTACAAAAATACAAACATAAAAGAAGCCATAAATTACAGGGGAAAAAAACACCACTAGCCACATCTAGATATTCCGGTGGTGTTTCAAAGTTTTTACCTATTCAACAATTCGATTTAAATAATTATTGGCGCCGAAATGACAAATTTATACCTTATAATAAAAATTTACCAATGAATTTATCCATATAAACCGGTAATATGAACAAGATAATTATTGAGCAAAAACGGTGAGAAAATGGTTGAGTATTTACATTCTCAGGAGTGTTAATATTTTTTTATTATACAATTTGATTAGCAACAGTGCTATATTTTACCACGAAGAATAATATGTGAACTCAGTGACCTTCGTTCCACAAACGACAGGCAGCATACTAATTATCGATCGGCTAAATTCGAGTGATCGTGAAATAAATACGTTCAACTCCTTTTAACAGACATTGTAAATATTCTTTGCGTGGATGTGGCATCATTGCTCTGTGAAAGTGATAAACGGACGGTTCAATTTTGCGATCTAGTTAGGCGCAGCACTTAGTGTAAACTTATATTTGGTTATTATTGCTGTCCACACGTTTTCTAAACTAGATATAAATTCATTTAATTTGAGAACAACTCATCTTGTGATAATAAACACTACATTTAAATAAAATG
Source organism: Anneissia japonica (assembly GCF_011630105.1). NCBI lineage: Eukaryota > Metazoa > Echinodermata > Crinoidea > Comatulida > Comatulidae > Anneissia > Anneissia japonica. The sequence continues at coordinate 50,311 of NW_022701263.1, forward strand.
GTATTGAATTTATTTATATATTAAAGTCTCGCCGCGCAAGGCAGAAGGTATTTAGCTAATCATTAGCTTTGCCGACTATCTAAGAATTCACTTTTAAAATAAGGTCTATATGACACCTAATTCATGTCAAAACTTCTGTTTTAGTAGGCCTATTTACGTAAAGTTATGTCAGGTGGTACGAGACTTCGAAGGATATACAAAGTTGAAAAAGGTATAGGCCTACAGTGTGGCCTTTTGGGAGTGGTAATTAATAATGTTCATCTTTAATCTTCCTTCATTTGTTTTTGTTCTAAAACATTGTTGTTTAAAACTTGGAAAATGGGTATCATACAGAGTCTTATAGACCTTCTCTATTATACATAACTTTTTCCGCGTGTACGTTACAAAGGTAACGATGTTCAGCAAGTAGTTAATCGATTTGTGAAGGAAACTACGTACATGATGACGTCATTGTTCTGTCAGAAACCTAAATGACACAGGATTGATAGTGAGTGTTCTTTAAAGTGGCTACATTATTTTCAATTACAAAAAAGACAAGCAGTATTATACACTTTATATTCGATTAGAATCATAGCAAAAAATAACATCTTAAAAAACAACAAAATGGGACCAGGATTTACCTGCACGCATGTAGGCATATTATTAGGACCACATGAATAGATATATTCTGTTCAAAACACGTGGTTAGCAATTGTACGTGAAATTAATATTGACGAAGCAGAGCTTAGACCTATCATTCTTTGAAAAGTTTAATACAGGCCTATCATTTCTTTGAAACGTTTAGTATAATATCAACCCAAATAGTACATCTTCATCAATTAGGCTCATGGATATGAGCTTAGCGATTCTGGATCGATTGACGAACACTGTTCTATTTAAGATTTCTGGGAAATTTTACTAGGTTACGACATGTTTATGTGCCAGTTCGAGATGCCACTAGGCTCTGCGTTATCATATGGAAAATTGTAGTGATTAAAAGCTGTGAAACAAACATTTCAAGGGGGTCATAGTACTGTACTACTGTAAGTGTAGTTTAATAGTTATTACAGTACAAGACAATTTTACGCTCATGTTTAAAAGTATGTCATATTATCAGATTCATTAATATTTCAAGGAGGCTGTTCTTCAGTTTCAACTGTGGGTACACTGTAATCATGAGAGCTTCCTCCGGTGTTACCCCTATCCGAAAGTCTAAGGAAGTGCTGAGATATATTGATCATAAAACAACATTGTTATGATTGACGAAATTCATCAGAGTCATGACAGTATCTTTAACTCGGCTAACCCAGAAAAAAACACCAGGGATTAAATATCATACAGGAAATTATAACAATGATACTAAATGAGCGTTCATATCGCCGGGGTCCGCTTTGCAATGATCATTGCGATTCAGCGGTATAGATGTGACTCTAAGTTTATTTTGAAATACGCAGAATCTTTTAAGATGAGGGTAGGATATATATATTCCAAACGTTGGCAGCCGCTATCTTGAATGACCTTTCGCACCATATTTTCTTAAAGGCAGGCTCCCGAGGAAAAAATAAATAAATAAAGATACAGATTTTCTAATATTTAAAAACTGGAGGAAAGGGGACGTAACCGCCCCTTTTCCACCTTTCTCGCCCATCTTTTAAATAGGCCTATTCAAAAATCTCTATCTCATTAACAGCTTCCAACTTTTTCGTCAAAAATAGCCTACTTTTCGTGTCTTAGAAAAATCAGTTTACAACAGATACAACATATCAAAAAAATGTTTTCTCTCTGGAGCCTGTCTTTCAAATGAGTGTTTCTTGAGCAGTCTACAAGTGAAATAATTTATAAGACTTTCAAGAATTATATTTATTAACTAACTTTATTTCGAAAATAACTTTTTTTTGTTCGAAAAAGACAGCCATATGCGGTGGTTACTTTGACACAAAAATCATCTTGGATTAGGAGGGGCAGGGAATTACAATTCGCCTCAACCCGGCATTTATAGTCTACCGTGGAGCTCTCCATCACAACCGGCATCCTATTGGTTCACTTAGCGTCTTACACATTCAAAATATTGAATTGAATAAAACTCTTTTAATCGAATTTGGAAATGTGAAATATTGAGATTTAATTTGGCACTTTTATAGGAAGCGATAGAAGTGTCCATGCTTAAATTGGATCCATCAAAATTGACGTGCCATTTTCCAGATACAATAATCATACTATATGGCCTGTGATTGGTTGAAATGTAGCTATAACCAAATTTGTACCGTACCTATTCTACTGTCTGTCATAAGCTAAACAAATTGAAAAAACATCAATTCCATATTTTAATGAAATAATTTTTATATTTAGTAAGTTATTAACTTACAATTAGAAAGCAGTTTAAGAAAACAATTTCCCCATCAATTAAGACATGTAACTAATAACTTCCTGTATTCATTTACATCGACCCTTAAAGTGGCAGATATGATTTAAGAATCATTTGTAGTAAAATGTATTTAAATCAGTGACAAAAATGCTTATTTCGATCAGTTTCTGGTTAGTTAATTTAATTGATCCTTTTAAATGAGCTTTAAACAATTTAATTAAATTTGTTAAGGTTTTTCTCTATTCTTTATATTTTTTGGCAAGCAGTGTATCTTAAATAAATGTCCACTTTAAATCAATAGATCACTATCAGATCATAGTAGGCTTATTTATATCTAAAACCTATGATATAAGGTAGATGCATTTATGGTTTGCATTCGTCTTATTATAGTTGCTTTTATGAGCTCCGACGTATATTTGCGTGTAAGTACAGCAGTGAACGAGCACGCGTCAATAGATGTAGGTCTATGTGGAAGTGATGGATGATCGTATCTAATCAACGTAGGAAGGCTTTATAGGTTGTTTACATCGTCTTCAGGCATAGAAAGATGATGACAGAACCCAAAATACATCCTAGGCCCATATTTTATGCACGTAATTACATGTCTATGCGAGAACCAATTTAACCATTGCTATATAACCACGATAATTGGAAAGCAAAGTGCCGCGAAATCCATATTATGGTCCCAACCATAGAGGTTCTATTTTCTCTATGGGCCAACAGTGCAGATCACGTGATTCGAAACATAATATTTAAAGAAATGTTATATACACGTTTCAATTAATTAATTTTAAATGTCATTCTAATTGGTAATTAATATTTATCATGACAAAATTCAATTTTAATGTCAGAATAACAAGGAATATATCAAATATTTTGTTTTAATTAAACAACTAAAATTTTAGCTTACTTGCTACATTGCTCCTCGACGAGCCTTATCAAATATATTTTTCAATGAAAATTTGTGATATTTAAGTTTTATGACGATGTTTGGAAATTGAATGCTTCGGGTATGGTGGAGTATGGGGCCACTAATAACTTAGCGGAATAACGACCCTATCCCTGAATGCTTAGTTGGATTTGGATGGGGTATGCGGGTCACTTGACTTTAGTGGAGTAACGACTCTCCACAAGTTATTGTGTATAGGTCCTTATACATCATTTGACCAACAAAGACGACTACTTTTCATTCTATATAATGCATATGACGGATAAAAGAATATTTATATTGATATATTTTTTAAATTGAATTCTTGATAAGGAATGAAGTTCAGAATATATCTATGCTAGCCTGGTGCTAACAAGGCTTCCAAACAGTAGTCTATCAATGGTAAATAGGAACTAACAGTATACATGGAGCAGCTTAGCCCACTCGGCTGAACTGTCTGTTGGCGGTCACTACCCTATGCGACGATCCATGGGAGATCTTCGCCGGTCCCCGGTTCAATTCCATTCGCTGTTTGAATGGAAGATTGAACTTTCCAATAACGCACCGTTTAAATTTAATACCGGGTGCACGCAAAAACGCAGCATACTCTTCCATACATAATAGGGTACTTCCCAATTTACCACGGAAAGGACCCCAATGGAAATAACTCTACGGACTGGGTTGTGATTGGTGTAGGCCTATGTCACACCGAAAAAAATCCAGTCCAAATTCGCATAATTTAGACTATCATATCGTATCACAGGAAAACATATTTTGTCTTGCTATTAAAAAATATAACATGGATAAATAAGATAATATTTATTTAATGGCCATACATACAAAACACATATGAAATTTGCCTTCCTGAGTAAAAATAACCAGTTTATTAACCCGGTAAACATAATCATTAACAAAATCTATGGCTTATATAGAGCACTTCTGAAACCACTGAACGTTAACGCATTGGGAATTGGAAACACTGAAAACCATAGTGTGTTAATCGCCTCAGTCACCGAGCGAGAAGAATTAATGAAGCATGAATATAGAATACAAAAAAAAACAAAAAAACACAACATTCACATCATTCAAAAGGCCTGTATTCTTTTACATGAGGATTTGTATGTGTACATACAAATTTTGTGAAAGCAGCCTCATCTTGTCTCATTACAGATTTTTAAAATTTTTAATTTGAATGTTTCATTTACAGTATAAGCAAAATTTTATATTGCAAGCATTTGTCTTTTGTGAAGGGTCCCAACTCGACAGTGATTTAATTGACGCTTGGGGTGGTCCTATCTCATTTTGTTTGTGCTTGTTCCTTGCCGTTTTAATTCTTGTAAATTTCAATATTTTTGGTTGGTAGCAGCGTTAAAAGATATGTTTCCCCTTGTTTCACAGAAAAGTATCTCCTTACGGGGTATCCGCTGAATAGAGGTGTCCTAAAGGAGGGGTTCTACTTTATGTGTATATATATTATGTATAGGCCTAACCTCAGGATATCTTGTATGTAACTTTTGCATGTTTTATCTTTCGTTTTTCATCAATTTTACGTCTTCATATAATTTCGTGTTTTTATCTTTCATTATATTTTAGTTACTGTATTTTGACTATTCTACATAGGCATCAAATAAATTCACAAAAGACTGAAGTTAAGGTTCTGGTGATAAATTAATTGTTAATGAGTGAAGTGAAATCAACTGCACAACGAATGCGAAACAAACAAGATTTTATTGGATCAGAAAATCACAATGGGATGCGCTGAGTAAGGCCAAAGGCGGGATGCATGTAAGGTGGGGCAGGGGGAGGGAAGGGGAAGGGAAGGGCCCATCCTAAGTACAAGTTTTGCAGTTGACCCTTGACTCAAGATACAGGCAGTAAGTTAAGACACAGTCTTCCATTATATTTTTAGATATTGATTTTGTATATAAGATCCACTTCCACACAACATGCTGTTTTAAAAAAAATACAATTATGCAAATTGCCATTCTAAGAAGTGTAAATTCATTAATATTTAATATCCTGAAAAGGATATAGCAATAATGCTTAATTAAATCTATATATTTGTACATGTTGAAGTATAAACTACATATAAAGTCAATCAATATACATACTGTAGTTGTGTATGCATATACTGTACAAACATCAATTATTTATAACATTGTAATAATTTACATTCAACAAATGTAATAATGGTAGCCAATAAATGTTAATAAATAACTTTGATGTTAAAGAGATAATTCATAATAATAAATATAATTAATAATAATAATAATAGCATTAAGTTAATAATGGCAAACACTATAATATTAAAAATAATAATTATAAGAATAATAATATTGTAAATGTTAATGATAAACATTTATTCATGTCAATATAAAATGTACAGTTGTAAAAAATGAATTAATATAAATAATAAGTAAATAATAACACTATAATACTAAAGACAATAATAATAATATTAATAATGATGATAATAATAATAATAAAATATCAATTGATTTTTTCCTATTAAATAGCCACCTTTATCTTATTAAAGATTTTCTGTCTAGGTTATGGTGTATCTGTGTTTTAATAAATGTTATTGTAAATATTATTGATGTTATGACTAATAATAATATAATAATATAATGTGTAAATAATATCCCTCATCGTTACCAACATGAGAATCGGAAAACTACAACACAACTGTCAACTGTCATTAAAGTTAATCCAAAGCTACCAATTCTACATGAGTAGGCTGCACATTCACAAGAATGCAATAAACCCATAACTTAAAGGGGAACAAACAGTTATGCTTAAAAGAAATTGGAATTGATGTATAAAATAGTACAATACTTCGTAATGAATAAATTATAATACAGCATTTGTATTGGTAATAAGGGTTTTGTCCCGGCTAATTACTAAGTTTTTTGTTCGTTTTATTTCTGTGTGTAGTCATAGAATGTGGAAGGATATGTGCACATTGTGTGCTCAATCGCTTGCTGATGTGCACTCATTAAACTGAGAAAGCCAACTGCCAAATGTTAAGTTTTCTTACATTTATGAAATATCATGAGGCAGAAATTAAATTCACATAAAACATAAATTTAGTTTACTCCCTTGTAAAATGCTCTTGGACAAAGTTGGAAAACACATTTCTTAACAAATATAAACAATTTTTTCGATGCCCTAGTGAGACAACCTACTTCCCCATACACCAAAAGAGTTCTGCTTAAACTTTAAAATGATCCCCCCTTAACTAAAGCTAGCTATGCTCCAGGATAAAGGAAAAAATATGCAATGCAAAAAATACACTATACCGGTAGACATTGAGGTGCAATCTATTTGAAATGGTTTGTTTATTCAATAACTGCGTACATTGAAATATGAAAAAATAAATAGGTTTAGGCATATTTTTACATATATTTGAAATTTTTTCAGGGATATAGTATTTTGGTCAAAAATTATGACTATTTACAATATACAAGGCTACAAATTATAATAATTCTATCTTTTACAAAGATCAAAGCGCCTTATAGAAATCCATGGACCGGTTGTATTACATATTTTGTTTCCAATATTTTCCACTGTTGGAAGAAAGCAAACAACATATTACTTGACATTATAAAAGCCCTGTCCAAGCTATCAAATTTCATTTGACAAAAACATGACATGCCCAAATATGGTCATGATGACATCACATCAATACTATTATATATAGGCACATCATGACTATATATGGGCATACAATAGTTTTTTTGTTAAAGAAAATTTGATAATCTGGATAATGATTAAGAGTGACAGTCATACTCAATCGTGAGACTCTTTCCATGACTTTTAGAAAATTGAAACATATCAGCTATGCATCTTCACATATCAGCATGCATAATCACAGTATAATAAACTGGAGCATTATTACATATTATTACAATTTTGTATTAATATTATTTAAATACATAACGTTAATTAGAAAATTAAAAACACCATTCTTTATTTGTAACATATTTCTCTGTTGATATATCGTAAAACTGTGAATTGAAGCCTAATGGGCATAATTTCGAGAAGAAGCCCCATGTCGAATTGAAGCCCCCCCACCCCTCTCTTTAGTTTGCAAAAGTAGCCTCTGCACATGAATTTCAAAGAAATAAAATAAATTTAAAACATTCTTGGTTTATACAGTATTTTAGGTGACTCCATGATACAGATTGATGTTACAATTGCCCTATTCATTCATTTTGAAAAGAAACCCCCATCTTTACTTTGCAATAGTAGCCTCAAAAAGAAGCCCTCTCTCAAAAAAAAAAACAGTCCATCCAAATTTTGCTAAAAATAAAGAAGCCCAGGGCTTCAATTCGAGGTTTTATAGTATTATCCCAAGCAATTTCAATCACAGTCTTCTATGTACCCTTTTGCTATAAAATGATGCTTTCCATGTTTTTACAAGGCTTCCCATGACTCTCCCATCCTTTAGGACAGTTTTACATTGATTCCAAGCAATCTCTCTGCACATGCGTTGAATAATAAGTCAGACCGTCTTCATTCATATCCATCTGACTGTCTTCTGCAAAGACAAAAGGAAACACAAGTTTATGAAATTTCCATTCATATTTAGAGAATTTCAATCCATAAATTAGTCGGACATATTTCACAAAAGAAAAAAAATATTTGGAAAGGAAATTTCAAAAGCTTTTACTTTATTTGTATTGCGAAAGATATACTCTAGTTAGATATACTCTAGTTAAAATAAAACTTGAAAAATGTAATTCAATATTTTAATTGCCTATTTTTATTTTACATATTTGAATTTAAATTTATTGAGAAATTGTAATAAGACATAATATTTGGCACTGAGAAATAAAATAACAGGGAAAACGTCACTAAAACATGAAACACAAAACAATAGAAATAGTACAAAATATGCGAATAATTCCTAGATGCATTCAAGAAAAAATGTGATCTTTTGTATAGAATACTACGTCACAGTACCTTGTGAGATAGCTTCATATACCTAGCAACCTAACAAGCAGTTAATAAGTACAAATTCAGGGGAAAATGTATTTAAAATTAGAAGAAATTGGTTTTATTAAAAATATGAAAATGGTCAGGCAGTAGCTTGAGTCATTAGAGAGCTTTTGTTATCTCGTTCGAGAATCAATTCACCGAGAAAGTTTCTCTTTCCCGACCAAAACAACACAGCCAACCACACACTTAGTAGAATCTAGTAGTTGCATGCGATCTTGTGCATTCATTGTCACAACCAACTGTTGATTATGTGAATGGAACCCGGGCCACCACCGGAGTTCCGCCCCTGGACCAGGAGGCCCTGGTGGCTCTGCCCCTCCCCCACCCAACTGATGAAGTCACGCATAACTATGTAGTGTGTACATGGCAATGCTACAGTTCCTATAGTTTTTTTAGGCAAAACGTATAAAAAACACACAAAATTGGGCCATATTTTAGTTGCACAATATATATCTAATACAGTAATACACTTAGGTTTGAAAGGAAAAAACAAAGATTCGTCAAAAATTTAGGCAAGCTGAAAATATTTCTATATAAATTGGTCAGGAAAAATGTGTTTAAAAGATGTAGTCTTTCTCTACAAAATTGTCTAGAATTTATCTGTAAAAGAATAAAACATTCTAACTTAAAATTTTAAGAATTCCTCTCTGTCAATGTAAGTTTATTATGGAGAATGCTATTTTTATACTTCCTTGATGTGAGTGGGTGATGTAGCAGTATACTTTATGCAGTGCTTGCATTTTGTATCATCATACAGTAATTGATATGTACGTGGGGTGTAGTTGTGGCTGTATATGTACACTGTTTGGGGGTGTATGTGTTGTGTGAAGGGTGTGGTTGCTGAAAAATTCATCTACCCTGATTATGAGTGCTATGATGTTAAATGTTGTCTGCTGATTGTCGTCAATAACGATCTACAGATTACACACGCCTCATAGCATTGATGTATTTTGGCCGATGCGATGTTTGCCCAGCGTATCCAACTATCATATACTAGGTAGGCCCTACAGTACCTTCCAAATTCCGGAGTGGAATATAGAACATAATGTAGGTGAAGAGGCTTCATCAAGCTTTACAGACACTAAAAAAAGCATCACCGACATAAACATCCAAGTCCTTATCTAAAAAAATCAAACCTCATTGCTAAGTACACAAATTAACACCAATTTCCCAGACATACTAAAATTGCAAATAATATTGATACAAATTTGAAAAGTGAGTTTATTTTTCTATTGTACCTATTTCTCAACAAGCGCATAATGAAACTACAACCAAATGGCATGTCTATGAGTACAGTACTGACATGGGGGAGCTGATGAGGTTAACTGAGGAGATTTAGGTCTACGTAAGTAAGGGCGCTTCCAAAAAAAAGTGATACGAGTTGAAATTTACCTACTTGAGTGAATGGTTTTGCTCAGCATATTTTTAGTGGAGGGGGGGGGAGGGAGCGAGTGGTGGGTGTGTAATTTTTTTTTTGGGTGGGGATGGGGGTAATAGGAAGTAACTAATAAAAAAATAATAATTAAAAGGCAAGGTATTAAAATTGCAGTTTTAAATTAGAATCAGCTTGAAAGCCTGAAAGTAATGGGCTAATTCCTTTGTGTATGCTTGCTATTACCTAGCTCCGGTTTAAGACAAACTCTGCATAATGTGTAGGACAGCTTAATGTGGCTTAGGTAAGCCCACACATCCCTCGAGTCTGTCACATGTAATCAAAGTGACTCTCATGTGATTCAGTTAGCAGGCTCATCTGGATATAACTTCAGATGTAAAAGACGTCATTATGTACTTTACAGCAAACAAGAGAAAACACATCAACATAGAAATAAACATGCTATTAGGTAGTTTACACTGCACAACATTAACCTTAACTTTAACATTAGTACCCAACATGCAATGCAATAGCTCCACCCTTTTTGTAAACATATCGAAATACGCATGCGCAAACCCGTAACCAACGTACGTCGAGCACATAAAATCCTGAAATTAACATACTCCGTAACACAAGATGAATAAATTATGACGTCATCAGTTAAAGTTAAGGTTAACGTCGTGCGGCAAAAACTACCTATTAAGTTTCCAGTGATAGTGCCTAGCCAATCTACCCTCTCCCCTGTAAATTTAAAAAATTAAAACAATGAATTATATGTCTGAGTATGCCAAGTCCGGCTATCTAGAGGTGCCATAGACCCACAAAATATTGTACTGTAGCTCCAACCATGGTGGGGCTGAGATGGTCTGGACCCTCCACCAACAAAGCCCTCAGGCTTTTAGCTGTAGAAAACTGAGAGTGGGTGACAAATATTTTAAGGGTGAGGGGATTGATAACATTGGTAAGTTCTGAATAATAAGAGTGGATTGTAAGGATGGGAAAGTAGGTTAGTAAGGTGGGTGGAGGGCCATGAAATTAGCTTTAAACTGGGTGGGAAATTTTAAGGCTGCATGCTCATAATTACGTACAAATCCCAGATATTTGTTTTGTATACAACTGGAATTTTGTGTGAATTTTTCACAGCAGTGAAAATGTCCACTAAAATGGTGTTCCTAATGGAGTCTGGTGGTGTAAGATGCTTTCTTTCAATCTAAACGTCCTGGGGGGGAAAAATCCTGTGACAGAGCAGTCTATCAACTAAAAATAATCCCCACTCCTTAAAGCCTGATCATGCTATTGATTGGGAGCAATCCAAAATTGTTGACAGAGAATCACACAAAACCATGAGGTGGCTCAAGGAGTCCATTTGGATAGGTAGAGGGAAAAATACACTCAACAAAGACGAGGGGCCTACAAACTGATAACATCTTCAACCAACTCATCACGCCCTCAACAGTGTTTTCTTCAAATAACAACAAGAAACAGGTTATGAGTTGCCAGTCTGAAGAAACCACTAGTAGTGGTGAAACGTCACTGATAATGCGAGCACCATTATTTCTTGGAATTGAACAAATGAATGTGATTCTATATTGTGATATACATTCCAAATGAACAAAAATTACAATACATTTCATCCTATACAACAAAAAGAAGGATTAAATATTGACAACTAATTTGTCAATTCCATATAGTGTTGGGAATGCAAGCATTACCTAATAATGTATTAGCACACAAGGTCACTCAACCGTCCAACACAGAAAGCGTGTGTGTGTAAATCTCACATGACAATGTTCTTTTCATTGACATGACTCAGAATTATATCTCTAAAGTTTAGTTTTGATGAGAATTTCTAAAAAAAAAAAAAAAAAATCTTGTTTATGCAGTAAAAATGATAAGTTGTTGAGGAGGACTTCATTAGTCTTTTGTCTACGTTCATAGAATTTGACACTCTGCCTCATCATTCTGTTCATATGATGCCTCAACTTACGTCAGAGAGCTACAAAAATACTTTTTTATTTTCAACATCCCTTTCAGATTTGTCATTAAACTGATATTGAGTCTCTATTGTTGATTGACAAGAGATGAAAATAACTTTGATAGAGCTTGTGGGCAGAATTTTGAAAACATTTCTTAGAATGAAACAAACAGCATATTAAATTTGCAATTGACATTCAAAAAAACATTTGAGATGAATGATTAAATATCCTGGCAACACTATATGCTGAACAGGAGCAGATCCAATGGGTGGGGGTGGGGGGAGGAAGTGGTTCCCTGATTGCATCATACCAATACCAAGTATTGAATAAGAAAAAATAGAATACAGACTCCAGTCCCTTCCTTATACTACTGCTGTTATAGCCAGCACTCCCCAATGTTCTGGATCTGTCCCTGAAGCTGAATGTTATGTTTTTTATCTTTAAGTTAAGAATATATCCCATACCAGGTATGATACCACACAAGGAAGAGTGGCTCTGGTCCTGATGCTGGGTACAGTCTTAAAGGCACATATGCAACAACATATTTTCTAATTTTTTTCGTCATTTGTTTTTTTACAGGAAATGGACTGGCCTTCTTAGAAAGTGCAATAAAAATTGATGAAGACAAAACGAGTTCAGGTGAACAAGGGTTGAGTTGCAATCTGAATAGTGACTCAATTCTAAGTATAATGTGTTAGTAAAACATTATTTTTTCTTGATATACTTTTTAATGAGGTTAATCTTATTAGTAGTGTGAACCTCTTTTAATAAAATGTCAATAATGGTAAATATTAAAATAAGGTAAATTCTCTGGAGTAAAAGTTATTTTTCTATCAATATTCATCACACAGACCATCTTAAGATTAATTAATCTTTTTCTCGAAAAAGTTGTTTTCATAATACTGTGTTTAGTACCGTATATCTCCACGATTTTGGGATACTATCCCTTCTGAAATTCGGAACATTAATTAAAATTTGTTCTTAGTCATTTCAAATCTTTTATTTACAAAGTTTGACTCCCGACGTGTAATTTGTATATATATATATATCTGTCTCTTATACACATCTAGATGTGTATAAGAGACAGAAACTAACAGTAGCGTTAACAGTCTGGTATCTT
>NW_022701263.1:63234-63987 GCF_011630105.1 Anneissia japonica
ATATATATATATATATATACACTCTGTGTAATTGTACAATGTTTCTTTGTTTGAAACGGTGTTCAGGGAGAGCGACTTCGATAGTAATTCAATTTTCTTTTTGGAACCTCTTCTCGGCACCGTTTTCTATTGTAAATTTGTTTGTTTGTTAAGCTTGTTTTATGAGAGAAAATAAATGAAATGAAAGGAAACAAGCTACTGTACGTGCACAGAGGGGTTTCAAACCCCTGACCTCAAGTTTATTATAGCTTTATCGATTTAACTGATTTGGCCACCCTGCTTAAATGTTGGGAATAAATGAACAAATAGTTATTGAAATACATTATGTTAGAAAATGCAGGAACATTTTACAAAATATAAATTAGGAGCATAGCAATAACAAAAAGAATAAAAGATTATTAAACATGTGACAAGTGTCATTACTATGGGATATGTTCAGGATATTATTCTTACTTGAAAAAACATGTCAGGTAGGTCAAATTATCACTCATATGATCTTTTCCTGATGCAAACTCGCATTGAAACGAAAAAACGGTATTGGAAAAAAAGCAATTAGGGATAGATATCTTGCATGTTGGACATAAAAGGGGAACTACTGCTTGACCAATAATCTCACTCATATGCAGACTTCTCAGGTTAGTAAAATGCATTTCAGCATTACCATGTTTTCAAATATTTGTAGCATTCATGCCACTAATTTACAGGCGTGAGACTGCATGTTCTAAAAACCCCTCCCTTAGGGGGTGTCCGCAA
>NW_022701263.1:64003-72790 GCF_011630105.1 Anneissia japonica
CCACCCACCCAAAAATGTTTTTCCATGGATACCCGGAAATGCATTCTTTGCTACTTTAGGGTTGTATTTTTACAACTAAAAATCTGTCAGGAATCTGAATTTTTTCTTGAGAATGCATATTTCTGCTGTCTACGATCGAACCTATCCCACTGACATGAGCCACATGCGTGGCATCCAGCAGTGTGTTCTTTGATCCTATTGATGCAGCTAGTTTGATTTGATCTGATCGAAAAACCAGTAAGAGAAATATTTATAATTTTACCAAAAATCATCATAATTTAACAACTAAAGAATACATGAGATACCATAAAGAAATGTAAAATTATATGAAACTGTAATAATGAAAAACACATCAGGAAAAAAATATTATCTCTAAACATTTTTTAGTTGAGCCGTGCTCTTTGTTAAAGATCCATGTTATCATTTTTGCCGTTTTAAACATTTCTGAAGACAGATCAAACAAATATGCTGGTCCGTTGGTTGTTGCCAACTTGATTTTAAGATTCTTTGAGAAATATGTATCTCACATGATTTACTCTGCCAGAAAACTGTAACATGTGCAACGGGCCCGGCCCGCAATATTATAGGCAGCTCCATTTAATTGGATGAGAGTATTACTTAAAATAGAAACCCAACCAAATTTAACCTTGGTGACATGCGCCATTTATTTATGTTCAAATCCCATGCTTTAAATACCAGTAGATGATGAATATTTAGCGAGAGAGCTACAAATTATACATATATTTTTTTATTATTTAAGCAATATTACATTTATGTGTGCGATATTGGTCCTCAAGCGTGAGAGCGTGAGGTACACCATAATAATGGAAATTGTAAAAATGGGACAGGATGAAGATTTACATGCAACTTTTCTTATTTTTCACAACAATTTATCATTACATCAATCTCAAATACATCCAATCATGAAGCCCCAATAAATATAAAAAATGGCCAACTCTACACATAATCATCTTATTAATACTGGTGAAATGCATCACATCATTCAAATACGAAGCACAATTGAGATAGCTGCTCCATACATGATTACAAAATATTAATAAAATTACTGTGAGTACGTACCGTATGTAAATGCTATATATATCAGAATCACTTAAATATTATCTCCAAAAGAAGAAATTGTTTGCATGATAAAACCTTTTAAATACGAAGTGCAAGAGTTCTTGAGATGACCGTACATACATGATCATAATATATTTAAGTGTTTATAGCCATAGTTGACTAGAGTTTTAAAATTTTATGGAACTTTTAAAGGCCATTTTGTTTGTTAATTGCCAATGGACTTTTAGCACACTGGTGAAATTGAATATATATCTTAAAGGGGGTTGTGGATTTTTACAGGGTATACATACTTTGGTGTATTATACTGTACGTACGAAAAAAGCTAGCAATTAATTTACTGTAACATATGGTATATGATCACACAACAAAATACTATCATCATTATAACAATTATTGTATTTCTAAGCAGAACAAAAATCAGTAAAGCAGCTAAAATATGTACTGTATGTTTTCAAAAACAACATTAAAGCTGCAGACACGGCAGATCTAGAGAGCACGGGCCCCCAAAAGAGAGAAGAAAAGAAAAGATTACCCACTCCCTAACACCCCCCGCCCCACTCAAAAAAGGGGAAATAATGACCCCCTTCCCACTTTTTGCTTCCCACATTCAAGGACCCTACCCAGATTTTTATCTGGATCTGCCCTTGAATTGTTTGTAGAGTTATCTATTAAAGGGCTTCTTTAATTTTCAGTAATCCCTGAAGTATTTCTTACCATCTGACAGGAAAGAATAATGTAACTCATTAGTGTTTCTCATTCTATAACAGATGAGACCATTAGAATAGAATTGGATGCCTAATCAATGCGAGGACATTGTTCTTCCTTAGGCCACAGACAACAAAGACTTAAATTACAAATACACAACAAAATTAGACGAAAATAAAATTGATAAGAAGAACAGTACAAGAAGCATATTAAAATTCCATTTTCTTGATTTCTTTGGTATATATGTTTCTTTGCTTCATATGCAGTATCATATCCAAATTCAACTGATTTTTCTAGATATTTTAGCATGTTAAGTTATTTACCATGGTATTTGTTTGTTTTTCCATCACCACCTAGTTAAGCTCAACATTCAGTTGTTGCTGTCCAGGATGATGGTTATTTTTACTGCTCTTCAACTGGGACTTTGGCTGAATCTATTTGTCAGACTTGATTTCAGTGTCCACACATTTTTGCATATTCACACATTACTGTACTCTGGTTTTAATACTAGCGATATTCACAGAAAGCTAAATGTTGTTCAGTCATATACTTTGTTTAAGTTCAAGTTTAAGTTCAAGTTTATTTTAAAAAATTGTGTAAAATATGCTACTGTAGATTGCAAATCTTATTTCTAAAGGTATATCTTCTTTTGAGCTGTAAGTGCAGTTATTTTTTTCTGTTTATGATACATATACATCGGTGCTAGGCATTGTCAATTGCACCTGCGGTGGAGACATGGGAATTAATAAGGTTGTTATTACTTACACCTGCCAATTCGCAAAAAGCCCTTCAATTGCTATGACCAGAATACGAAAGAACAAATCACACCCACACATAAGTATAAGTAATGGTTACGGTACTACATCTAGTGTCAGTTATGGATAAGTAGAACTCAAAATTGACAGCATACGTATACGCTCAGCATGACTGCTCTACCTGAAATTTGATAGCACGTACAGTGAATGACTTCACACAGCCTGAAAGTGATAGCATGTAATATACACGGTCTATAAAATTTGACAACACACACCATATAGCACTATAGGCCACAATCAATAGTTAACGGCACAGAGCCTGGAATTGATACATATAGTGGCAGCACCATGCCAGGAGGTCAGAGGTGAAAATTGATAAATGATTACTTGAAAACTCTGCTCTTGAATAACTCTGGTCTTAGTTCCTTTTTATATACCGGTATAAGTAATTGGAACAAGTTACCTTTAAAGGTTTAAAAATGTCAATCATTAAATAGTTTTAAAAATTTGTGTGATAAAAATTTTATTCAATAGACTTGTTTTAGGAGAGTAAATAATTTAATAGATAGTTTTAAATCTCTTATATATTTACTGTGGTTTTTTTATATTTTATTCCATTATTTTATTATTGAAACTTGTAAAATAATCTTTTTCTCTTTTTTTTTTTTTTAAAAGGACCACATTGGAAATAAGTGCTTTGTGTACTTTTACGTGCTTCATCCTAATAATTATTCTTTTTGTTGTGCAGGTATATTATTTTTACTAAATAAATTCAATCAATCAATCTATCGATTTATTTTTAAGCATTTTCACTGATTAAGACAAAGTTTAGGGACTGGAACCCAGTCTAGCACATGGCCCAGAATTGATAGCATGTTTACACTAAACTGCACATAGCCTGGAATTGAAGACACGCTAAGCTACTGTAATAGCACCCATGGTTTATTTAGAACCTCTTGGTTCAATGACAGACAGTACATTGACAGACATTTTTGATCAGAAGACAGACTATTTGGCCAAATGAACTTTATGGGATTTTAATATTACACAGACAGGTCATTACTGACATTACAGTTCTTAACAAGATGTTTCACCAATTATAAATTCCATTTTTTTTGCCATCACAACATCGGACAGGTTATTAGCTGTTGGCAGAAAGCATTGTCAGCCAGATGTCTCATCAGTGAAATCTCCTGTCAGGGAATTAATCTGTCAGTAAAAATTTCTCTGAAAATCATCCCATCACTGATAAGCCTATGTTATAAAGTAACCTGGTGTAGCACCCATTGGTCTACATAGGAGTCGAGTGCCCAAGCGTAAAGCAGGGGTGCTGTTTCCTACAGCCTTAACATCGGTGCTGGTTCGAGATGCTCCTCGCTCTGGACTTGGTTGTGCCAGAGGTACAGTGTATTATTCTGGCTCCTGTGCACTTAAAGAGAACCCATGCATCTTTGTGAAGAGTGTGGTTTTTTTAGCCCCTGTCGTTGTGGAACGTTGTGAACATGAAGCAAAACTACGCCCAAATGCAATTCAACATAATGACAATTAATAATAAAAAAAAAAGATTTATATAATGGAAAAGGGCATTGCTTGTAAGAAAAATACATTGGAAAAATTTGAGGAGAAATGGAAATATATTAAATTATTATGAAAATTATTACAAAAATTATAACTAAAAAATTATTAGGGAATAGTGTTTTTTTTTCTCCTTTTCTTTTCTTGTTAAAAAAAAAAGTTTAAGTAAAACATTGTGACTATTATTTTTTCTAGTTTGAATTATAACACTGATTTTGTTTTTTATCTTTCATTGAGAAATTAAAAATGAAATATGCTTTTAGAAATGTAATTTTTTTTTAATGTTTTTTTTGAAGCGGTTTATTTGCTTTGTAATGTACATGTATGTTTTATGTTATGTTATGAAAAAAAAAATAATGACGCTTAGAGTATAGAGATTATTCTTCTACTTTTACCTTTTGTTTATACCACCTGAATATATTGATAAAATCAGTACAAATTTCAATTTTAAATATAGGCATTGGAACAAAATATAGCAATTAATTCCCAAAATACAGGCTGGCTATACAATGTCATAAGGTCAACAATCACTCCTGACCCTTCAACCTTACATTAAATGTCAACTTGAGGTTGATTCATTGATGATGGCATCAGCAATTATGTGCAATTGATTATTAGGTAGGTCCATCAACAAGCCAATGATAGAAACCCATCACGTAGAGGTTGAGACAGAAATAATGACCGCAACCACTTATGGATCCACGTCTAAATTTAGTATTTAAATGGCAATGTCTTCTTGGCAAGTAAATCAGAGACTTCAATTGACAGTCTTGTGTGTACATATTACACGCATGTAGTACATCGTAATGATCAGTGGGAATGGCAACAAAAGTCATTAGTGGGAAGAGGATCACTCGATAAAGCATCCCTTTGAAAATTAAAAACCAAAGTGTTCCTCACAATTTTAGCTCCGCCCACTTGCTAAACGCACAAATACACACACATCAAGATTTTTTGGCACTATTGATAAACAACAGACTCAGAAGACTGTAAAGCAAGATATCAATATCATAATTCCATTTTTCAAATTATGTTAGTTTTTTATCTTCTAAACATTTGGGCATTATTGTTGATTTTTTTTTTATGAAGAACAGCCTGCAATCACAGGGGATTGATCATTGCATTTTCCCCAAAAGATGCTAGTAAATTCTGTTACAAACTTACAAACTTCTTGTGGTTTGTGCACACCTTGTCTATGAGAAAGGGTGGTATGTATCATTGGCCTATGCATCAGCATAAACCATTTTGCACTCATTTTGCAAGCCGCAGAAGCCCATCAGTGGCAGGCAATACATTGGACTTGAAAAGACATAACTGAGCTTACATGCTTGCAAGAGCTTTGGCAATTACTCATTTGCATGCTGTAAAGTGGGCAAAGCCAAGTCAAGCAATATTCATGGTGTGAATGATGTAACATTCTACATCTTTTTTTTTTGAAGAACACCCGCATAGAGACCTTGTTTATTTGTGCTATATAAATCCATCTATTATTTATTATTATTATCTCATCCAATTACAAGAAGACTTCAGGATGTTTACATTTTCAGGAAAATAATGGAATAATGTGAACTACCGTACAGTAATCAAATTGATGATACTGATATGAAATGCCACTTTAAGCAAACATTTACAATATTTATCAGTAAATATTTCATGGGCAGTTAATATGACAAAAATCCACTTGCACTTGATTGAGCAAAGCCAAGTCAAGCAATATTCTTACTAATAAGTACATGGTGTGAATGACGTAACGTTCTACATCTCATCCAATTAAAAGAAGACTTCAGGATGTTTATATTTTCAAGAATATAATAAAATGTGAACTACTGTACAGTAATCAAATTGACGATATTTATCAGTGAATATTTCATGGGCAGT
This sequence comes from Anneissia japonica, assembly GCF_011630105.1. NCBI lineage: Eukaryota > Metazoa > Echinodermata > Crinoidea > Comatulida > Comatulidae > Anneissia > Anneissia japonica. The sequence continues at coordinate 69,997 of NW_022701263.1, forward strand.
TAATATGACAAAAATCCCCTTGCACTTGATTAAAAACTGTCTTAGGAATGAACTATAAAAAATAAAACTCATTACAATGTAAACTATGTTTTCATTTAACCTTCTCTGCAATTTTCCAATCTGTACACTAATTATATCTAGTGCATTTGAGCAGTGTCCATTTGACAACCGGAGGCCATCAATCCTCAAATCTGATGTTTACCTACAACATTAGGCATAGCAGCACAGATGATTACAGCCTAATAATAAATACTGTAAACATGAGATTCGTAGAGCAAGAGACAAAATTAGAACCTGAACAAACTCACTAAAATGCACTTCCATCTCTTGGCAGAAGGTGAATTTAAAGTGAACATTTTCAGATGCCAGCCATGTTCCATGCCAGAAAGACAAAAAATTTGGAATAATAATAATAATAATAATAATAATAATAATAATAATAATAATAATAATAATAATAATAATGGTGGACCTCTATAGCGTAAAATGTTGGAGCTTCGTTGCACTTAACATTAAATACTAAAAAAAAAAAAAAAAAAAATTAACCCTCACTGCAAAAATGGAATAAAGGTATTTGAGGCCTAGTCCTAATAAACCTAGATGTGTTTAGACAACAAAAGATGACTATAATTATTCTAAAAGATTAATAATGGTTATTACACTTTTGCCTGGCTAGATATATACCATTTTCGCAAAATTTGAATTGAAAATTCCAATAACCTGGCAACCACTACTGGGGGACTTTCAGAGGCCTAGCATTTCACTTTACATAGTTACTATCATGGAATAATTAAACGATAAAACTAAATTACTAAAGAGCATGAACATTTTAAAATGAAAAAAGAATGAAATCTTTATATTAAAAACAAGTCCAAGTCTTAAAAAGTTATTTCAATGTTTACATATACAGTAATTAGCATGATCGTATTTGTTGTTGCTGCTATAGCAAAGGTCTAGCAGCGTGATGCGCTCCAGGGTGCTGCTTATGCTTAAGCTGATTTCCTCAGTCCCTGCAGGCCCTTAAACAATTTCTTCTTGGACTTATTGCTCTCTCATACACTAATTTTCCACTTGTGCACAAAAAACATTATACTAATAAATTAATATTTAAAATACTTTATTTATTATATATTTATGCCTCCTGGTAATTAGTGAGAAAAATATTTTCGCATTCTAATTTTCACATTAAAGCTGATAACTTATCAAAATAAAAGTAGCAAATATAAAAATTTAAAAATTATTTTTATAGTAATTCTTAGAAAAAAAAAACACACTTTATCTTTAAAAATAGTGTAAATCCCTATAAACCTGTGGCTGTGGTTTCATACTTTTGTATCTCTCCCATGTTACTGTAGTTTTCATGTTTTTTTTTTGGTTTATTTTTTTGATCGATACAAACTAATAGCCTTTCACTCAGTGATTTTTAAAATGAGGAGACAAATATTATAATGATTACCTGTTGTAGATAGCAGAGCTGTAAATGGTGGGTTCATGGTAAGTTGAAACAAGGCAGATGATACACTTGAAGCATCAGGTGTAATATCTATACTCCATAAACATGGCTGGCATCTGAAAATTAACCAAAGATTGGTTGAAGTGGAACTTAAGCAGCTCTCTGCTCTCAAGCAGCAGGAGGAGTCATAAGAGGCAACTCATTTTCATGTCAATTTAAACAGAGTAATCAAATATCAAGGATTTGAACTGTGCTCTTGGGCAAACCATTTTCCTCATGTTTTTTCTCTCCCACCCAGGAGTGTAACTGGGAACCCGGCAGGCCCAGAATTCCAATGCAGTGAATACTAAACAGAAAAATATAGAACAAAATCTTATAATGAATAAGGTAATACATGCTGCAGAGTACTGTTTCCTTAGCCCATTTCACAAGGACCCACCTTGGCAATTTGCATTACACCCAGGGGCAGATTTAGGATGCCCTGCGGTAGTGTTGTCTCTTGATCAGCCCCCTTTTCAGACATCTCTGGATCCGCCCCTGACACTGATGACCCACCTTAAACTAAAAAGCTTGTACTCAAATGTCTTCTTGATTGGGTTTATGAAATAATGATGCACATAGGCTAGGCCTAGATATCGAAAGAACAAATTAATGGAGAAATGTGGGATCAATGGATGAATATGGGATAGATTAATGAATATGGGATCAATGAATGTAATCTGAATCAATAGATAAATGCAGAATCAATGGATTAATGCAGAATAAGTGAATGATTTTTGGGATAAACAGAGGAATGTGGAATCAGTTGAATTCATAATCATTAGATAATACAGTATTAATGGATAAAAGCAAAATCAATGGTTAAATGCAGAATCGATGAACACCGGTATTAAGTGCAATATCATTGGATGTAGGCGGATTGAATGGATGAAACCAGAATCTCTGGATGAAGGCTAAATTAATGGATGGATGAGGAATGAATGGATGAGGAATGAATGCAGAATCAATAAATGAATGTGGGAGGGATGGCTTAGTGCAGGATCAGTGGTTGAATGTGGGATCAATAGACAGAGTAATGGATAAATGGGTAATGATTGGATGAATACAAAATAAACAGATGAATGCAGAGTCATTTAATGAATGAATTGGTGAATACAGAATCATGATTGCAAAATCAATGGATGAATGCAGACTCACCTAAAACATCACCTGACCTATGGGGTGCCATACGCAGCAAAAGTCTATGTTAAAATGAAAATGTAATTGCAAAATTCAATGTCTAATTTATCAAAACGTAGGCGTAAATTTCTCAAAATGTAGATCTGGTTTCCCAAAATGAAG
>NW_022701263.1:73245-80672 GCF_011630105.1 Anneissia japonica
CTGACCAAACTTAAAATTTACAACCCATTCAATTATTATTAATTTCCACATAATCATTCATACTTTTTCATTCTGAGTTATGATTTCTCAATAACAGTGCAGTATATTTAATTTTAATAATAATTAAAACTTTTAATGCATGTTTTTTTTGTCTTATCTTAATATCTGTATTGTGCATGTCCTTTTTTATGTTACACTTTTCTTTGTGGAGAACCTCTTGACTGTTATGATTATAACATTTATGTAATCATGTCTCATTGAATTACTTGAATCACGATTGCAAAAATCAATGGATGAAGATGGAATCAATGGATGAATGTAGGTTCACCTAAAACATCACCTTACCCAACTTAAAAATTACAACCCATTTAATTATTATTAATTTCCACATCATCATTCATACTTCTTCATTCCAAGTTTATTATGATCTCTCAATATACTGTGCAGTATATTTCATTTTAATAATAATAATAATAATAATAATAATAACAATAATATTAACAATAATAATAATAATAATAATAACAATAATAATAATAATAAAAACAACAATAATAATAACAATAATAAATAATAAAAATAATAATAATAAATAAGATTTGTCCTCACATCTACAGTATTTTAAAGAAATGCTCAAGGCAATTTTTAATATTATCTTAATATCTGTATTGTGCATGCATTTTTTATGTTATGTTTTTCTTTGTGGAGAACCTCTTGATTGTTTTTATAACATTTAGGTAATCCTGTCTCATTGAATCACTTTGTATTTTATTTTTAGAAGGCAAAATAAATGATATGATATATGATGCTCTCTTAAAAATGATGAAGAAAGATGGATGGCCCCTTATAGTATGTTTGTTGATACTGTAGATTCAACTGATATATCATATGTCTTTATTCTCTTTGATTAATCTGTTCATTCACCCTATTTTTTTCATCTTGCCATCATTAATTTTCATTTACTTGTTTAATCTTCATTTACTTGTTTAACCTTTGGCCATTCATGGATTTAGTGGAATTTGCATTCACCAGCATTACAATAACATACAATAGTAGTAATAATAACAATATCAATAATAATAATAATAATAATAATAATAATAATAATAATAATAATAATAACAATAATAATAACATTAACAATAACAATAACAATAATAACAATAATAATAATAATAATAATTTGAATAATGCGCATGCTCATTTTAAGTATTGAGAGGACAGGAGGTACAAGAACAAGTCTGAAAACATCATCAACATAAGCCTGGTTCTCACGAGAGCCCTAGTATCCGGATCAGGAGCTAACCGTTAGCGCTAACCGTTAGCACCTGCGTGAGAGCGCCCGATCGGTTAGCGCTAACCGTTAGCAAGCGCTATCGGTTAGCAAGTTGAGTGTGTCATCAACCAATCACACGTATGCGTTTACAACTTCCAGTTTCTTATTGGCCAGTGATTCGATCATCATATTTTTGGTATCCGGATCAGGATTTTCTCGTATGGACACACGGCAGCTAACGGTTAGCAGGATCCGGATCCTGCTAACCGTTAGCAGCCGTGTGAGAACATAGCCAAAGTGAATTACCAAAAACCAAAAAGATAAAGACCCAATCCCCCCCCCCCCCCTTTACACTTGCAAAGAAAGTCATAAAGGAACATTATTTTAATTTCTATTTATAAAACTAAATAGACCCCAATTACAATATGGAATGATGTAAAAATTATATAAAGTTGTTTCTTCCTTATAGGATTTGAACCCAGGACCTTGCACTGGAAGGCAAGCACTTTAACCACCAACCAACCACCAAGCTGCTCCACTCTAGATAATTGTAAATGGTCAGAATAAATGAAGTTATTTTTTTAATACACACTAGAACCGAAGGTGATACCGTACACGCAAGATAATTTACTTGATAGCATTGACAAATTATGGGGTTCATTGCACACTGAAAAATGAAGCTAACTTACGTAGAGTAAATCCCGTAGAGATTGCTTGCGTCAACAGGTAACTGGAACGTACGGTTATTGTCGCTAGAATACTTCTCGTAATGCTTCAAGCCAAGTCTAAAAATAATGTAAGAAAAATTAATTGATGAATTAATCAACAACCTAGGGGTCATTACCATCTAAAATGAATATTTATTAGGGGCACGTTAGTTAAAACCTGAACAGCTTTCAATTGAAAGACCAAAGGTTCACATTATGTGCTGGCTATTTTCCTGTGCTTCAGAAAAGCATGTTATCTGCCGGTCTCAGAATTAGTCTGTGCTGTCCAACTGAAATGGGCATGTTTTCATGTTGCACATGACGGCCTTTGAATCCTATGACCCAAGGGAACTTCTCTACATACTCACATAAAGTGACATTAGTTTTGATGTACTTTATTTCAAGTAGCCGCACAGGTATGTAGAATACTGTCTGAATACTTCATTCTGTCAGGATGTATGTCTGGCAAGTGGATAGGTCTAAAAGTAAAGGCAAAAGCCACTACAACCTACAGCCATAATATCAGTGCTGGTTTGAGTGGGAGGCTTGCCTATTCCGGTGGTTGAACAAGTCTTCTCAAACTAAAGCTACAAAATATATTTCTAATAAAGTGCCGTAGTACTTACTTGAGCAAATATATTTAGGTTTGGCATATTCATGGACTGTTTAGAGTGGCATTTCCCATCCCATTAGAGAATTTTTACCATGTTGTTTTATCACAAATACCTACAGTACTTAATTAACAGTTATTAGCTTCAAAAATGTCTTACCAGCAAGAGATGTGAACACATTTTTTTTTTTTCTGCAAGCAGTTCTGTGCAGCATTAAAATTTGTTAATCGTGTCTAATGCCTAGTTTGGGCAATTCTCAATGGTGAAATTCTCTATCAGCACCTAATTCACTTTAATCTTTTAACATGTTACTGAATATCGTGATGTTCTACATGACCCTTCAAAAGGATAAACCCATGATATTCAATATCGCGGTAACGTACCCTAACGTGATATTCATATTCAGCAACAGGATATAGGATTGGATGTTGATATATTAGATCCTGTTTAAACATAGAAAAAATCCAACTGATCAGATGGATGCAATTATAAGCAGTGACCTCTTCAGGTCAAATGCTGGTCAAAAAAACTATCTTGTGTGATGTATAATCTAATAATATTTTGTGTGATTTTGAAAACAGAATAAATAAGTCTACATCTATATTATTACTAGGCAGAAGTGCAGGTTTATGTAAGAGAGGAATTTGAAGAAATAAATCAAAAAGGCAAAGAGAAGTTAGAAGACTAAATGAGCTGAGTCAATGCTAAATTACATGAAATGGTTGCTAATCGACTAATGGATAGAGGGTATGCAAGACAGACATGCTTCAAGAACCTCATTAACATACTAAAATCACAATGCAACTTCAATGTGAAGAGTTTGCAAATTTCATAATTGAATTTCACATCAGGAGATAATTGTAGATGTCATGATGTTCAACATAAATGAGGCTAATGACAATGTTAATGGCATCGCAGGCTTCCCTCATCAAATATCGTTGAATAAATAAATTAATTGAATAAAAAGTCCTACTCAAATTGTGTATTATAATACTCAATTTGAGTAGGACTTATTCAATTAATTAATAATTAAATAACCTCAAAATGAATGAGTACACCTTTGTTAGGTATTCTTTCACCAAAAAGTAGGGCTATATAAATTGCACATTTCCCTTTTTCTTTTGCGAGGGGGAGGGGGTGGGGGAGTTCCAGAATGCCGCTGTTGGGTTATATAATGTACAGATGGTCCTGGAGTCAATTTTTAAAGATGGCCGGAGGCATAAATTTTGTTTCCCGCACTGCAAATTTAATTGGCATTCACTACATGTATCAGTTTAAAAAACAGAAATTAAAAAAGTAATAAACAAGTGAGCAATCAAATTGGAAGATTCCTATTACAGAAGAAAAAAAAAATGAGTACTAAGATAAAAATTACTGGAACTGAATGACATTTTTTTAATATCAAAACTCAAATTGAATGCAAATAGTACATTAATTGAAGGAGAATGGAAACAGACATAAATCTTCTCTAATTTCAAGTGTTTCTAATCACACACATCATTTCTAGGTAAGCATCACCAGAAATCATTGAAAAGTATGTAATGATGCTTACTTTTTTATCCTCGTAATGAGCTGTGGGACCAGCAACTGCTCGAAAGGAGTCGCCTGAGATTCTTTTGATTTACATACCCCGACAAAAGAGCTGCACCAAGTTACATAAGCAATATTATGTTGATTATTAAATAGAATAAACGACTTGGAATTTGATCAACTCGGTAAATAAATTATATGTGATATTTCCAGGCTACCTATAAATATCTAAAGGTATGCGAACATAAATCAATACAAAAATTTAATAGATAACAATAAGATTAATAATGTTGAAAGTAATAAAAAGATAATGATAATAAAAAGACTTACAGAGATTAATGTGGTGCTCCCAACAGAATTCAACTAAAGTCTATTTCTATTTTTAAATCTGCTCTAACAAAGCAAGTATACTGTAAGGCAAGAATTTTTTTCATACTTTTTCTGAGTCAAAATAGAGTTTACAACTGTATATCTAAAACTGAAACAAGATACACATGGCACTAAGAAAAACAAATTGCATCTGAACTGTGTTTGATTGGGGCATGCCCCCTGATAGGTGTTTATGCCCCTGTCTCTGCCACTAGTGCATATGTACCTTAGGTGGCATAGTGTTTCGATATTTTATAGAATCTGGTGTGTCCTACTGCGAGGGTAGTTTGGTGCAGCAATCTCCATTCAGGTTCTGAACCTTGTTGTCGGGGGTTCGAACTACACACTGACCATTCTCGGCCAACCATGCTTAGTTACCTCAGCTTGCACTGTTGACAGGCTGTGAAGTGGCGCCATGTAGGTGTGAGTATTTCATGGCTTATAAATCAATTAAATACTGTGTGACCACCTCTTGTTAATATTGACGGTAACATCAGCAGGGGCGGATTTAGGGGGGCCCTTTTGGGAGGTAAAAAAAAGGGAAAAAAAGAGAGAAAAAGAAAAAACTGATAGCCCAGAATGCCTCAAATGTTATGTTCGTGCGTCTAGAACACAAACATTTTGCGGGGGCATGCCCCAGACCCCCTACGACAGTGTTGTCTCAATCGGCCCCCGCTTCCGGCCCCCCCTTTTGGACATTTCTGGATCCGCCCCTGATCAGGTCTGATATCAAAATTTAAAAAAAAAAAGAAGAGATATATACAAGCAAAATTGACATGTATAAGCAGATCCAAACATACTCTAATTTACTCTCTTTTTTGCAGATTAAATCAAATTTTGGTTTGAGATTCAAAAGAAGTGTTTTAAGGTGTGTTTTATGACAGGTAAATATAGTGGTAGAATTGAGTGTTGAGATTTGATCATATGCTCACATGGCAACCACGAACAAAATTATAAAAAGCTCAGAGTGCATTGACAACACCCATTAAAAGATCATCGCTGTACAAGACTGAAAATCTGTTGTTATGGTGATTATTGCAATAAATCACAGTCAAGTTCCTATTAGATAACCAGATTTTCAGAATAAATACATTATTCAGTATAAATATTTTACATATCAATACAACAGGATGGAAAATGAATCTTACTGAGTGGTATAAAGTACTTGTCTGAGAGATTTAAATAATTTTACCAAAAATATTATTAGATAATTAAACTATACAGTTTAAATACTAAAATATTAAATGTAAGGAGCACATCCTTTTATCACCACCTTCATTATATATATTTACAACCATATTTAAAAAGGATAAATGTGCCAAAGACAAGCCAAACCAGTCACTCATCGCAAAAATCAGTTTTTATTTATTAATAAAGTTAAACAGTAAAATGAGCGCTATAATATGGTTAAATAATAATTTACATCTAAAATTTTGTTATGAAGTTACAGGAGTTTCATACAACTGTTTAAAGAACAATAGTTGAGAAATCAGCCTATAAAGTGTATGATTTCTTGCATTTCTCAGGCAGAAACAACATTGAAAATCAGGAAAAAAATAGCATAGCATGATATATAAATAAAGTTTAGTTTAGTACAATAAAATATATTTTTAAAATGTTGACATTCCAGTGTGTTTTGCACATTATCTCGGAAACGGGATTTGCGACAAGTGATTGGTTTGGTTTGGTTTGTTTTTCTTTGCCACAAATATGTTTAAAACGTTATTCTTCTGAAGGCCATACCATAATGAAATGCAAAGACCCACTGTGTGGGATGAGTTGGTAAATCACATAGCATAGTAGTCTCTATAATTCAAGATTTCTTATTTTTTTATTATCTTATTTCATAAATATCGTACCGTCTTTTATATATTTGGGCCTCTATTTTTATATATTGATCCTGATGTTTTGCTTTGGACCCCACTGGAAATAAATCAACTTTAGTTGATTTTTATGGGTCGTCCATGCATCCATTCTTCGTTTTTACTGGAAATTTTTATCTGTTCTTTGTATGTCTTTATTTTGTAAAGTGTTGTATTTGAATGGATGCTAAATAAATAAATAACTTATTTATACAATTTTGTAATATAGCATAACTTTGTTATGTTACTTTATGATGGTAGTAATAATTATGATAAAAGACATCCTACTGATAATAACCCTGATAAAATTTGTTAAAATTTAGTACCTCTCTGTCGCGTGAATTGGGTATTATTCAACTTTTTATTTTAATTGAAACTATTTATTTATTTATCAAAACAATTAAGTACAAAAAAGAGAGTTTAGCAGCATGCCAAGAGAGAATGATGGGCTAAGAGCCCAACACCAGTGTTTCTCTCTGAACCGCTTACCTGAAAAAAAAAAACAACAACAAAAAACAAGAATTAAAAAAAGATACTATGTATGTTGAGCATCAAATTAATGTACTGCATTATTAATAAATTCATAAATATTCATAAGCTTTAGCATGAACCTTTCCAATAAATTGAAATTACATAGCTTGCACAAATTTCAGTCATTCATTCTATTATTCAACCTCAGATGTGCACTGAATACACGATCTTATTATCAATACCCTGTTGTGGACTCATCATTTGCCTCAATCCTCCTTTACCGGTCACATTCAATTAGCGCCATGATTAATCATATTTTTCTGCTGTCTACATGAAGTGTAGATTTAACTTCATGAATAATTCATAATGAATTATTGTCAGTAATAATTAAAAAAAATGTAAATATTGGTTTTCATTTTGTACAATATTGTTACCAATGTTTGCAACATCTTTATTATTTGTTTTTTTTTTATTATTTATTCTCAAGGTTGCTTCTTTATTTGTTTTATTCAATTTTTTTTAAATTCCCAACAAAGCCTCAATGACATTTGTTCATTGGCATCTACATAGACAGCAGAAGGTCCTGGGTTCCATTATATAT
>NW_022701263.1:80701-199033 GCF_011630105.1 Anneissia japonica
TTAATTTATAGAGCGCAAAATACAAAAAGTCTCTAAGCGCTATCAGGCAAGTGTAAAGATGGAACGGAAACTAAAACCACAAAATAAAAAAGAAGTGAAATTTGAATACCATGCCAGCACCCAAACCGAAGTATGGGGATACGCCCTCATCGCTGGCTAGGGTTCAATCTAATTGAACTACAGTCAGCACCTGTTGAGTCTCAGCCATCTCGGATTCGGGCGCCTCCTATCCTAGTTAAAGCTATAAAAGCTGGCTGGCATGGAAATAGAAAAAAAAAATAAATTAAAGGGACGAGAATTAGTGGGTCTTAAGTCGTTCTTTGGAAATGGTGACAGAAGGTGACTCATGAATAAATAAAGGTAACAAGTTCCACAACTTCTGTCTCTTATACACATCTAGATGTGTATAAGAGACAGATGCAAAGAAGCCTGAAAGCGCTGAAGTGCAATGATAAATAACAAGGTGAATTGCCATTTAAAATATAATAGTGCTTTAAATGCGAATATTGTTTTAAGAAGTAGGCCCAAGTGACTTTTAAAACAGTCAATAGTTGGTGGCTTCATCAATTTAGGAGGTTAGTTCGAAAAACCATGGCCAGTTGCAGTACTTAAATTGTTGTTACATAGGATTTGGAAGGCAGTACCGGTACTATTTATATACGCATGTTGCTAATATAAAGAGCACTTGGTTGATTCTATCTGCTGTAATTTTGAAATTAGCTTAAGTTGCTTTATATCAGAATTTGGCAATCTCCTACTTAGCTACTGCTAAATTTGTATGGTTTTGTGAATCTTGTAAATTTTAAATTCTCAAGAAATGTCTCCAAGAGAATCAATAAAGTTGAAAAGTTGAACTGAAGAAAAATGAAGAGGAAAATGGGTAATAAAATATCAGGTAATTATGTTTCTCTACAGTTGGTAACCACATAGATTTTAAGTGAGTTTAGAAATTCCTTGGGGATGACAAACAAAAATCAATAAATCTCAAACAAAACAAAAATTGTAAGATATAAAGTTTAACCAATAGGTATATTACTTTAAAATATATAAAGATAAATAAGACTATTATAATAAACATAGTAGTCTTATTTGTGAATTTTATAATTAATAACAAATGACTTGTTTCTCTAGTTTGTTACTTTGTACTTTTATTGTAAGAAAGTGTTCAATATTGGACAAAATAAATGAAATGAAAATGAAATTCTAATAATAGATTTGAAAATATGAGAAAATATATTTTTTATCATTAATCAGAACTTGCACTGTAGTTATTTTGTGAAAATATGATGATATTGATAAATGTGCGCTTTCATGACAAAAATGATTCATGTTGTATGCCAGGTCAATTTAATTCAAGAAAATGCAGGTTTATATGAAGTCATATTTTGAATAAATTGTGTTTCAGGGTATGTTTACTTCATGACAGCAAAAATCCTGAGATGATTTACATACGTTAAAAAAGGCACTTATTGATTTGAGGTCTCTTGGTCCCAGGTTCAATTCCCATCGCTGCTCTCCTTATATTTCAGCTGGAGGGCTGAAATACAAGTTTAAAAAATACACCGTCTTTCGGATGAGATGTCTAAGCCATTGGTCCTATGTGCAGAATAGCTCATGTGCATATTAAAGAACGCTGTACAAAGAGGAGGGACAGGATACTCTGCCTAATTCACCACCAGGAGGACCCCATTGGAAATTAGTCTTAGGACTTTGGTGGGTTATCCTTGGTGGCTGTCAAACTGAAGAAATCCAATCCAATTGTAAAGCTGTTTTTCAGAAATGACAGGAAACCCAACAAGAAATGTATTAGTTGTTTATCTTTAAAAGTATGTTTCTAAAGTGTGCTATCAGACATTTGAATTTGAATCCATCTCCGCTCTATATAAGTACATGACAAAGCAACGTCACCTGCTGAGTATCAATGGCAGACTGATCAGATCGTCATTAAAAACAATCCATTACGTATGCCTTGTTGCATTCTTTCTCCATCAAATTGCGTCAGACAATATTGTCACACAGATTTTGTCTAGCTAAAAGTAGGTCTGTTATGAATTTTTTATGAAGACCCAAAATAATGATGTTTCAAAATAGGCCACTTTTTAAGCTTTAATAAACATGATTCTAAATCATGGATTTTAACCTTGTGGTTTAACCACATTATTATCATAAATAATATATTTATTTTCTCTAATCCAGGAGGACTGCAAAGCCACGGAACAAGGTTCCTTATTCAAAGTTGCGGTAAGCTGCATGAAGCTCTAAAAGCTACTCACTCACTGTGTCACGACTGTGTCACGACTGTCGCACAACGAATTCAACACCACTACCTGTGGGCTCTAGACGACGCGACGCCGCCTGCTCATTGGTGTTGGCAGTCTGAACGGATCCTTATCAAAAACGTTGTCATGTTGCGTTCTTCATAAAATCGCATCAGCCAACGAACATCGGGGCGCAGTGAGTTCCCGGCTTCACATTTATAAGATTGGAGCGCACAAAGTATGGATTGCAAGCATCTTCAATTAAATGCTAAGTATACTGGACATGTCACGTTAATGGGCTGTTCCAGTAAGACCCACCACTACAAAATTGTTGTAAAAAGTCCCATAATATTACATCAAAAATATGCGTAAACTTGCATGATTATATAGGTCATGAGCATTTTCCAAGCTCTAACACGTGATTGGTCGGTTGTTAAGTTTGATTGACACTCCGGGACTGGCCATTAAAGTAACTACTTAGGTTGGATAATTTCTAACTAATTGGTTCAACCAGGATGAACTGTGATTCGTTTCTAATGACGTAAATATCTGTGACATACTCGTTTTAAAAATATAACTTATGTATTTAATGTTCGTAAAGACATGCTTCAAATATAAATAATAATAATACATTTGATTAAAGATAAATAAATAATTGACATTGTAATAAGAGATGGTTCATGGTTTGTATGTTCATTTATGAGTAAAGAGGAGAATTTCAAACATTTATAGTAAATTATACAGTATATCGGTCGCATGTGAATGTTTTTATAAAGTAGAGTAATTTGTTTTCTAAATTTAGATAAGTCTGCAAAACAGGATCTGCACAGTTTGGAGCTTTTGCAATGAAAGCAAAGGTGAGTGAAGACACATGGACCAGAGAATCAGCTTCCACACATGTTATGTAGAGACGTGATTGTAATACAAACTAAATACAAAATATTTACTGGAACTACAAGGCAGGAAGCTGAAAAATGAGAATTTAATAATAATAATAATAATAATAACAATAGTAATAATAATAATGATAATAATAATAATAATAATAATAATAATAATATAAAACATATATAAGCAATTAGTATAGAATTTGTAAATCATACACTAGATGGAAATTACTACAAAGATTAGATTAGAATAATAAATGAAAAACATTTAGGAGAGCCCACAAGGTGGTAAGGCCTGAAGAAAATATTTTATTGACTTTAAATATCCTGTATAATTATGTTACATTAAACATATAAAGATTTAAGGCTGACTTCTACTGGGTTCAATAACATTAAACAAATTAGAATAATTTGAAAATTCAGTGGAGCATCTCCACAGAACACACAGAGTGTTATGTACAATTCTTGTACAAAGACGAAATCATGCCAAAGCAGTTACATACCCAAAGTGGGAGCCATAGAAGGCATGGCTATCTTTTTTAGCATGTTCTTCATAGCAAATGTTTGTGTAATAATAATTGTTGTCGCCATTTTTTGTGATAGTGAGCCTAGTTTTAGACATACAAAATATCCTGATGTGTTTATTGCAATTTTTAAATTTCATTAAAATATTTGTCCAAAAACACTCAACACCATCCTAAAAAAAAATTCAAATGCATCAGCTTCCAGGGAGAGAGGACCCTGGACCCCACTAGGGGGCCCTTGGCATCCCCTGGTGCCAGCCATTGGAAGAGAACACCCCCTTCCAAACCCATCCATGCTTGGGGCTCTGCACTTCACATACTACGTAATTGGCTCTCCCCTTTCAAAAATCCTGGGTAAATAACTGTGCCAAGATAGCTATTCCAGGCTCTCCACAATCAATTTAAAAAAAAATTCTAATATGTTATTATGCATAAATTGGAATCTTTGATCAAACCTACAAATTTATGTCTATATTTTATTGCATACAGTATTTATATTTTGCTTCACACCTACCATTTTTGCATTTTTATGTACTTAAATTGTAATCCAGAATAATATAATTTCTAAATTAAGAAGCATATATTGCACATTGGATATATACCAATTATAAAAATCAATTGGATAATACTTAATACGTATTTAATTGGCATCCGTCTGGGATTGTTCTAGACCACTGAGCTTAATGGCGCCAGGTTGTCCTTAGGTGCAGTTACAATCAAAAGCATTACACATGAGAGTTTTCGCAGCAGAAATCATGAGCAATATAAACAAGTTTTAATTGATAAACTGAAATACAATGATGATTATCCTTGCAAGATTCAACTTTATGGCTTAATTTAGCTCTGAATTTCTCCACGTAAATTTGATTTGTAAAAATAGATGTACTGAATTAGATCGTATTAACTACATTAAAAATAAAATAAATTAGTAATAAATTAAATTATTGGACCTACAGCCATTTTTCCAGCCATGGTAATAAACTTATGAACGTTCTCAGATTTAGACACTTTAGTTTATTAAGTACAGTGAATATTTAAGACAATCTGGAGAAACCTTCGCCAAAGCTATTATAGTATTGAGACAGACTGTATGCAAAAATAAATACAATTTTTTTTTTTTGTAAATTTACGAAAATAATTATTAATAAAGAAACTGCTTAGCAAGATTTGAATAATTTTACAATTTCATTTACACTAGGTTTTCACCATTATCTCATTTTTTTCCTGCATATAACGTAATGAAATATTGCCGTAGGAAATGAGCGAGCCATGATGAAGGAAATAATTATTATAGTAAAGCTTGCAAGGTTGATAATATTGATTGCCACACACATAACACGCATAAATTTCGCCAAATACAACCAGGATATATACGACTATCTGAAGTGTGAAAGCGTGTCCACAGTAAAGACTCCAGTACGGTAATACCTAGGGAACTTATCGTAAAGTTCCCAGTTGCACAGCACATGCAAAATGCCTGATTGAGCCATGAAGCTGTAAACAGATGAAAGAAAATTCACTAAACTGTTAAGATAGTCAGAGGTGATGCCTTGTTAAATCTGAGAATTTACATAATTTTTTTAATTGGGTGGCTGAATTTTTAATTTTTTTAATTGTTGAACAAAACTGAGCGTACCAGTGCAGGCACAGATCCAGAGCTCACCCTCACGGTAGCACATATGGGGTCCACAGGGATAGGGTGCACAGGAGCGAATCCCCCTAAAGCTCAGACAATCTAATAATAGGGATTTAATATGGTATTTCTAATTACACAGAATCATGAACTGAATAGGTCTGGTGTGAGTGTGAAACTCGCATATCTTGCAGTTACTTTAGGCCTACTTTAATAATTTTAATCTCTCACCCTGACCTTCGCTATAGCGAACTTTGTGAAGGTCGGAATCCACACCTGCTCTGTTGTATACCTAGCTAGATTTAGCTAAGTGCTTAATGAGTTTCAACAACATTTTAAAAATCATATGATAATTACATCGTAACAACATTTTAAAAAATAGAAAGAAAAAAGGATCAAATTAGTTATCTTCTTCCAATGATACTCAAATAGAAAAAAAAAAGTTTTCGTTGATTAACAGATTAATATGCAAAAATTTTAATTCACTGCAGTCAAAGACCTGTAGGCCTACTTTGTTTTGAAATATATATTAGTAAGCAATTCACACATTTTTATTTTATTGCTCATGTTTATTAATATTAGCACATACAATGGAAAGCCAATTTAATAAAATGATAAAAAATTGAAATCCCACGAGATACGGAATGGATTTTAATGTGAAAAAATAATTATCTATGTGACAGAATCTCTACGTGTTACACTTTCTGCATGTGTGAAGTATGTATAACATGCAAAAAAAATTGATATAATTAAATTGGAAAGCATTTTACTATATTGTTATTATTTCAATATCTATCATTCCTATAATTATCATTAAAATAACACTATTATTATCATTTTAACTTAATTTTCATAAAAAATTGCATAATAATATGACTCTTCCTTATACTATAACAGTGTAATTATATTCTATTTTGAAAAATATTATTACAATACTTTTGTTAATCTTTGTTATACATTACTGATATTATTTTTGTTCTTTAGTTATTATAATATTTATATTTTAAGTAATATAATTATTATTCAGTTTTCACCAGTTTCACTAATATTATTATAAATTTCATTACTAACATCATTCACAATGATGAACATCATCGACTTAATCATACACATTATCAACATCAACATTATCATCAACATCATCATCAACATCATCATCAACATCATCATCATCATCATTATCATAATTAGCATCACAGACTTAGTGTAATCAGCAGCATTATAAACATCAAATTTGAAGTGAATCATCTTCATCATCCCTATTATTATCTGTGCACTGTGTAAAGCTAATTTATTCTGAGCTTTTCCCCACACTCTAATGTTAATACAAAAAGAAGATAGTAAAAAAATTCTGATCAATATTTGGTTCGCCTGACTTTTACAAAGATGTGGAAATTATGAAGAATCAAGATTTTACAGCCTATTGTTAAGAGGATCCATATAACCTGCACGGACATAAATTGTAAGATGTAGGACTATCTATGCTCTATTCTCTTTTTTTACAGTACAATGCATTATATGACTATACAATCATTATTAAATTTTGTAGTCAGTTTGATATTTTAATGCACTGAATCTCTATAGAGGGAGCCAGACAAGTGTGTTCAATTCCTCATTCTACTGTCTTTGGCGAAATCAACATAATACTTAAGAATTTCAAGTAAAATATTGAAGTGATCATTAAAGGGATTAAACAAGTTAAAGAACTTCCAATAAGGAAAATAGATTTTTTTTTTACAATTTCGCTGACTTACAAACCTGTCTGTGCCACACTGCAAATAAAGCTCTGCCAACACTTTACAATTTTAATTTGACAAAAAAACTGTTGTATGCCCATAAATACCTGTAATCATGATGTGCTTATATATGGTCATGATGTGATGTCATCATGACCATATTTAGTCATGTCCCATAAAATTTGATAGTGTGGAGAAGGCTTTATATAGGCACCAAGGCCTGAGACAACTATTTATGGTTGTTTCAGTTTTCACTGAGTTTCAAATGTTTTACTAAAAGAACCACCAGTCAATTTAAGGCACTATGCCCGAAGCAACAAATAACATTATTATATGAACTTTTTAATTGGCTAATAAAATTATTTTTCAGTTCCAAATTTCAATTGAAACCTAATAATAACTTACAGTACATAAAGGTAACCTTTAATAATATTGAATTTAGTTCACAAAATTTATTAACTCACCACAGACGATATAATGTTTAATGAGATAAACCATAAATGTCAGCACTGCATCATAGGATAAAAAGCTTTCACGTCACGTTTCAGCAAGCGTAGAAAGATAAGTCTTCAAAATGATGCTGTCTGGTGAGAGTGCATATTATTTTACCAGTGTGGCTAAACTTATGAGTGTTCCTGCATTTATCTAAATATATCTTGTCAATGTGCCTGCTCTTAAATTTTTAAAATGTTTCATGAATGTTACTTATGGTAATGTTAGACTAGTTTCCGTATTGACATCTCTATCGTCATGGAAATTAATGATACCTAAAACTATCTACTCAAAATAGGCATTTGATGTAATAAGGATATTGAGAATGATGCATGGTATGACATAATCATGTAATTGAATCCTTAAATCTGAAAATGGAATTTTGGTCTCTGTTTATATTTCATTGTCCCATTGGATCCTCAATGACCCCTTGATGAAACTAATCATATTCAAAAAACAAAGAATAAGACTATGAAAACATCTTAACAACGCCGATTAAATTAGAACGTCTCGAGGGACACCGACTAAGATTAGAGACAGATTATTTTGACTAATGGCTGACATCAGCAAAATATTTTTAGCGAGTATTGTCAGAGATATCATTACGATGACGTTCTCAATGATGACGTTCTCAATGTTGTTGTGAATGCTGAATTGGCTGTTTACCTGTGGGATCATGAACATCATTATGTTATACTTCGTGAAAATATGGTGACAAGTATTATACAATTGTATAAAGGTACAGACAATGAATGCATATACAGTAATTTGCAAGTAATCTGGACACTAATTATTATTCTTAAATTCATTCTACTAACCATCAATACAAATTATGAATTTTTATGTTCTCTTGAACACCTCGACAATAAAAGATGATTAATTGAGAATACCTATAACAATAAAACTAACAACAACAATAAATAATAATACAGTAATTAATAACAATAATAGCATAATAACAATGATTAGGGAGGTTTTGCAAACTTACAAAAACAATAAATGAATACGGCTTACAGTGCGTCATCAATTTTTTTAGTCAATCCATCGCCTAAAGTAGTATATCTGTTGTAACGTAGACAATCCATGCCTTTTACATAAATCAACGACCATATTCATCTCGTATTATTATCAAGAATGTTTTAGGCATGAATGATAATAATGAAGACAGTGTATTAATATTCGTTATCGTTCTTCGTAAGGTCGTTAACAATCTGTCTACAGTGATAATATAAACATCTTACCACTTTAATTAATACTGATGATAATAAGCAATTATCATACTGTAGTTTTAAACCATATGCGACTTGAGATTATTTTAATGAATGTTAATAGATAAATGCATTATAGAATTGACAGAAGACCTATCGGTGCTCGAGGACAATTTCTTAGTCTTATCTAGCATGATTGTATTTTTATAATGGAAATGCAAGGAGATTTTTACTTTCATTTCTTCTCACTTTATGAAATGCTTTTTCTGCTAAATCCACAGTATGTTTGGATAGTTTGTAACAATTACATGGGAGGGGTATCATCATATACTAATTTGAGTAAGGACAAAATGCTTGTTACGATTTACCGCCCAGACGCTTGCACAAACCTGCAAGAAATATATCGTAACACCATCATTCTAGGCTTCTTACCAATAAAGGCATTCTCAAAATTTTAATCTTAGAACTTGTATATGGGACCATTAGGGTTTTAGATTATAATTACTGCACTACAGTGTCATATCTGTGGGGAGGGGAGGGGGTGCACATTCCTCCAAAAAATACCGAAGACCCCCAGTCACCCAAAAAAAAAAAATCACGCTTAAGTACTTAAAAATCACTAAAATTACCTTATTTTGTGAGTTAAAGTCCCTTACCTAACCATCGAGCTTCCCACGTGACCTTTGCACTCCCCTATCAGCTCCCCTCCCCCATTTTAAGACTGCTAGATACACCTCTGCTGTACTAATATAGATCAGCAGATTATCCGGATTTTCTATTATTAGAATGGACTATTTCTAGTCAGCATGCATACTGCAAATCTAATTGATTTCTATTAGAAATTACCTACTTAACTAACATAGATTGCAATTTAGTCACCATGCAAATAACCAGAACTGGATTTCTTAGAAATGTTCACATGATGTACTGTATGTAGATTGATTCCTTTTTTCCATAAAAAAAAAATTCAAAAATCCCTATGTTACTTTCTTGTTATTAATTAGTGTAAATGAATTAAATGGTTTAAAATTACTTTCTAGAAAACTATTTCAATTAATCAAGAATTGCAATAAGTTGGCCTAAATAAACCTGTGGAGAAAAATTGGAAAAACGAAAATCAATATTTTCTTGTTAGTTTTAAAGTGTAGAAAACATATTCATTTTTCAGTATACTGCTAGAATGCATTTTCTTCTATTATCATTTATTATTTATTTTTAGTATTTAAAAAAAAAAAAAATTGAGAAAAAAAGAAAATTATATTCAAATTACATCTGAGAGTGCCATTTCCGGCCTTAATCATAAATTTTCTTTACCTCAGCCCCAATTAATGTTCAGTGTCAAATTACTACAATAACTATATTTAATTCACATCCTAACCTTATATTTATTAGGTCATACCGTGTATTTCATTAACGATCTATATGTGTTAAGCTAATAAACTTAACCAATAAAATACAATATAATAATGAATAATTATTAAAAATATTGTTCCTACCTATACAGTAACTCATAAATTTTATAATAAAGCTTGATAATTTTTAAAATAAAAATTTGTTCATTAACCAAATAGTTTTAATATGTATCTTTCTAAAAGATGGTTCCTTTTGATCATTTTCCATAAATTTTTTAAATGTTTAAAAGTTACACTGTCTGCCTAAAATTTTTTTCAAAAACCTCAAATAGTCAATTAAATTTAAAAAAAAAACATTAACTTACAACCAGTAACAGATACAAAAAAAAATCATTTTTGCTGATTTACAGAAATTTTACAACAAAATCCTGAAATTGATAACCAGCCAATTTAAGGGTTATGTAAAAGAATATAGAAAAGGTATTATTTCATATTTTTATAATTATTTATTTCATTTCACTTTATCAAAACATCCACATTAAAAGTGGTAACAAATCGTGGCCAGAATGCCAAATTGTATGCAAGCCTTACAATTTCAATAAAATCATTAAAAACATATTTTCTCATTCAATGTTTTAAATATAAGTTAATAACTTAATTAAATATACAAAGTATGGAATTGAATTTTTAGTTTTTTTTTTAGCTCATAATAGACAATACATCTTTAATCAAATTTTCCCCAAACTTCATCACTGAGAGTTACACAGAAATATTTAAGCCAAATATTTCTGTAAATGTGTCAAGGAAAATACAAGTTACAGTCTAAATTTGTGTCCAGGTAATGAAACTAATAATAATGGAACCAGCTGAGAAAATACTGCCTATGGACAAAACATCCGAATTAAAAAAACACTGCAGTAAGTACATGCATTACATACTAACAGACAGCTAAATATAAATGAGGTCATGTCCTACATTACAGGGAATTAAAGTATTGGGAGCTCATGGTATTTATGCATAGAATATTGCTATAAATGCCTATTAGCAATAACAAGCAATGAGGTTAATCAAAATTATGTACTTTAATTAATAGACGGATTCAGCGATGTTTGTTTACAGCCGGTCACGTGACATAACTTGGGTATACATGAAAAACATTACACTGCGATAGTATAGGAAAAGGTAATGTTATGGTTTCGAAAAAAAAAACACCTACTGTTAACGCGAGAAAAAATGGCTAGGAAAGGCAATATGATTGTTTACACAAATCAATCGTGATGTTGGTAGTCTATGAGTGAGATACTTACCTGGATAACCGACTAATTGCCGGATGACTCGCCTCCACCGCTGGAGGTTTCGTCGGCTTATGATTGTTTAAAATAGTGTTTATGTAAAAAATGAAAAAAAAAAAAAACTTCATGAGAAAACAAAATGAAAAGGTTACAGAATTATTTACTTATGTGCAGAATGCACGCATGTAATACTAAATAAAAAAACAATAAATTTCCATATACAGATAGTATTTGGTAGTGTATTCAAACAAGTTTCGGAAGGTCTTAGTTTCAAATCCCGATGGAGACATATTTTTCTCAAATATCAATATAATCTCTAATCATCAGCAGAGGTGTTTCTCAGATAAAATATGATAGGTATATATAATAAAAAACAGACTTAATGAAAAAAAAGCAAAATGCCAGGTAATCAATTAATCAATCAATAAATCATAGAGGCTTTCCTTCATACATTTATGATGGCTTTTTGATGAATGGCTTGGCTTACTTACAGATCATCATCATATATTATAGAAATTCTCATGTTTACAAATTCAAAGATGAAGTGAATATAGGTTAGTGCTCACCTTCCAAATCCAGGGTCCTGGGTTTTAATCCTACAACACTAGTTTTTTTACCTCACAACTGAAACAAACCACTCACTAAAGCTGGATAACGAAAATACTGTAATACCTGATTCCACAAGAACAAAAACCTAGCAAAATCTGGCATAATGCAACAATTTCTTTTTGCATTATCTAACAATGTACTGGAACAATTTGTTAGATTAATAACATAATGTAACAAATTATTAGACTGATACGATTCTGTGAATTCACATCCCACGTAAAACTCATGTAACATCTCATAGTTATGTCTGTAAAGTTTACTGAGATATACATGGAAATAATCTGCACATGATGCCCGAGAGTTAATAAATTTTACATTATACACATTATTCAATTTGACATATATCATCTAGCCTTGTGGCACATACATTCAAAGCAAATTCAATACCCAGCCCTGACGATGAAGGTCTTAGCAATATGATTATCCATTTCCATTATTGAAAAGATAGATGTAATGATACTACAGAAGAAAATGTAAAAATAAATGGTGAAAATGCGAAATTGTTGCAATCACTAAGCAACGTGAGGAATATTTCCTATATGTTTTAACTATACTTATGGCTTTGATAGTGCTTTCTGTAATGATGGTGAGTTTACCATGTAATAATAGGACTGATAGCCTACTGTAGGGTAAACTGCCAGACATAAGGATTTGTGATTATTTCATTAATTGTATTTGTAAACATAGTGTATACATGACAAAACTTGTTATTCCTCACAATAATATACTGTAGTCTGCTTTTTACTCACTATTCTATAGTACAGTAATATTGATAACAATAATATTATAATATAAATTAGAAAGCTCCTTTACTTACACCAAAAATTGCAAAGTACTTTAATAATGATAGCTAAAATTAGACATGCTAGAGGATGCGCTCACTTCGCTCGCTTACCCTATAGGAGTATGTGAACGTCACTATATGACCACTAAAAGAAGATAGTTTGCATGTTATCTCGTTCAGTTACTTTCTTTATGTAATGTCAGAAATTCAGTGGTAAGATCATGTTTTATGATTTACAAAGCATGCTTCATAACCTTGGATAATTAGCGTTGAGTTTAGGTACTGTGCCTGAAAACCGAGTGTGCTTGAAAATTGACCATGTTTGAAAGTTGCCCTTTTGGCATTCCATACAAAACAATTTACTGAGGCACGGCCAGGGAATGCAGTAAGTATGTACATTGAATGTTGTTCTTTTGGCATCATACAAAATCCCAAAACAATTTACTAAGGCATGGCTAGGGAATGCAGAGTAGGGCTACCCTCTTGTACATGAAAATACAGCATATATACAGTAGGCCTAGCCTAGTTTGGCATGAGAGAAATGTTTCTTTTGAATAATATAGGTGGATGCATGCATATTGAGACGCGTTTACGTAAATTCGAAGTATTGATTGGTGGAGCTGGCTTGACCCTAACTTAAACTTAATGCACTAAGGCATTGTGGAAGAATAGCCATATTGATCTGACCCAGATTCAAGAGGGAGAGAGAGAGGGTAGGCCCTACCGAGCTAAACTAAACCTGAACATAGGTTTATCTCTCATAATAGGCTAGGCCTGTAGGGCTAGGCTAGCCCAGCATGATTAAGCCGAGCTTAATCATGGCTTGTGCCAAAGTGTATCTTTATTTTTACCTGATCGATTATGTGAACGTCACGATATGACCACTAAAAGAAGATAGTTTGCATGTTATCTCGTTCAGTTACATTCTTTATGTAATGTCAGAAATTCAGTGGTAAGATCATGTTTTATGATTTACAAAGCATGCTTCATAACCTTGTATAATTAGCGTTGAGTTTAGGTACACGTTTTGATAGCAGTTTCATATCGTTTTTCATAACATGAATATTTAGAAAACCACTAAAGTGAGATAAAATAGCACTGGTTGGGGCAGTTAAAGCAAGATTTTAAAGTAATTCATTGAGAAACAGAAAACCAACTATGTTTGTTAACCGACTGTGCCTGAAAACCAAGTGTGCTTGAAAATTGACCATGTTTGAAAGTTGCCCTTTTGGCATTCCATACAAAACAATTTACTGTGGCACGGCCAGGGAATGCAGTAAGTATGTACATTGAATGTTGTTCTTTTGGCATCATACAAAATCCCAAAACAATTTTACTAAGGCATGGCTAGGGAATGCAGAGTAGGGCTACCCTCTTGTACATGAAAATACAGCATATATACAGTAGGCCTAGCCTAGTTTGGCATGAGAGAAATGTTTCTTTTGAATAATATAGGTGGATGCATGCATATTGAGACGCGTTTACGTAAATTCGAAGTATTGATTGGTGGAGCTGGCTTGACCCTAACTTAAACTTAATGCACTAAGGCATTGTGGAAGAATAGCCATATTGATCTGACCCAGATTCAAGAGGGAGAGAGAGAGGGTAGGCCCTACCGAGCTAAACTAAACCTGAACATAGGTTTATCTCTCATAATAGGCTAGGCCTGTAGGGCTAGGCTAGCCCAGCATGATTAAGCCGAGCTTAATCATGGCTTGTGCCAAAGTGTATCTTTATTTTTACCTGATCGATTTCTAAAACATGCTATTTATTGCTGATGTTTTGAGCCTAACGCAATGGGTACTCAGAAGTGGAATGGGAACATGCTGCTCACTCATTTTGTTGCCGTGTGAAGAGAGAAGCACTGAGTAACATTTTTTTTTTACGTCTTGGTTATTTAGTTAATAGAGCGTCACATACTGTAGTAATTATACTTTATAATTAGCCAGTTGCAACACAATTATT
Organism: Anneissia japonica; assembly: GCF_011630105.1. Classification (NCBI taxonomy): domain Eukaryota; kingdom Metazoa; phylum Echinodermata; class Crinoidea; order Comatulida; family Comatulidae; genus Anneissia; species Anneissia japonica. The sequence goes on from NW_022701263.1 coordinate 95,442, forward strand.
ACTTTTATATCTTATGGTTCTGGATTTGATCATGCAAATGGTGGCATTTCACTCACAGCTAAAACACCTCCAACTCCTAATGAGAATTACTTAATAGAGCATCATATATATTTTTATCCAATAATTGGCAAATTACTTGGATGGCTCTTGGAAGGGAATGGATTGTTAAACGTGAAAGGCTGATGGGGAAGAGTAGCAAAAGCAGCACTTTGCACAATTACTGTATGGAAACATGCACTTTATAAGATTAAATTATTATTATCCATTTATTAGGCCCTCCCTCAAGAACATACCACATGGTGGTATGACAAATGTTTTAAAATAAAGATTTCTTATCTTGAGACATCATGGCAGTAGGCATGATAAAAATGTTTTTTTTTCTGAAATTTCCATTGTTTGAGCAAGGTTGGCTAACAAGCCAAAGGTATTAAAATTTTTAATTACTGGCAGAAGGCACTTTGAGGAAATAAGGTACAAAAGTTTAGCCTACATCTGCATTCACATCGAATCTGAACCGAAATTCGGACCGCAGTTCAAATGCACTGTACGCCAGCGTCCCTAAACTTACATAACGATTCAATTTTTTGATCGGTTTGGTGGGCTTTAATTCCAATCCAAAAATTTGGATTTCTTGTGAATGCACATAAAAGAAGCAGGTTATACTGTTTTCACATTACCTGCATAATGCCTGTTGGCTTTCCAATGGTAGATTCAGCATCGCAGTGACCACCAAAAGCTCTAAAACGTTATGCATTCGACATAATCTTTCTATTTTCTCTTCAGTTGTCAATCCGCTTTGCACAAAGAAGTGTAATTGTTGATGAAGCACCAACTCTTGTCCTAAAAAATAATATGTTACTACTGTTATGAGAAATTGGTGCTAGCTATTTTCAGAATTTATACTTGGCTTAAGTTTCCCATGTAAAAAGTACTTAGTTATTGCATGGTAAAAACTATACAGCAATAATGAGCGGGCCAGCATTTAATTAAAAATTTAATAAAAACTACTATAATTATGAGAAGTTGGTGCTAGGTATTTTTAGAATTTACACTTAGCTTAAGTTTTCCCAAGTAAAAAGTACTTAAAGGTTATTGCACAGTAAGAACTATGTAGCAAAAATTACTATTATTAAGAGAAATTGGTGCTAGGTATTTTTAGAATTTATACTTGGCTTAATTTTCCCAGGTAAAAAGTACTTAAAGGATATTGTATGGTAAAAAACTATGCAGCAATAATGTGTGGGCTAGCATTTAATTACAAATTTAATAAAAACTACTGTTATTATATGTTGGTGCTAGGTATTTTTAGAATTTACACTTAGGTTAAGTTTTCCCAAGTAAAAAGTACTTAAAGGGTTATTGCATGGTAAAAACTATGTAGCAACAATGAGTGTGCCAGCATTTAATTACAAATTTAATAAAATTACTATTATTAAGAGAAATTGGTGCTAGGTATTTTTAGAATTTATACTTGGCTTAATTTTCCCAGGTAAAAAGTACTTAAAGGATATTGCATGGTAAAAACTATGCAGCAATAATGTGTGGGCCAGCATTTAATTACAAATTTTATAAAAACTACTGTTATTATATGTTGGTGCTAGGTATTTTTAGAATTTACACTTGGCTTAAGTTTTACCAAGTAAAAAGTACTTAAAGTTTATTGTATGGTAAAAACTGTATGCAGCAAAAATTTGTGGGCCAGCATTTAGTTACAAATTTAATAATAACTACTGTTATTATGAGAAATTGGTGCTAGGTAATTTTAGAATTTATACTTGGCTTAATTTTCCCAGTAAAAAGTACTTAAAGGTTAATGTATGGTAAAAAATGTATGGAGTAATAATGAGTGGACCAGCATTTAATTACAAATTTAATAACTACTGTAATTTCTAATAAGTCACTGTAAAAGCAGGTCAAAGCCTGACTTCTTTGTACTAATTATCATTATTCATTTGACAATCTTAAAGAATAATAAGTGAGACGTATCATCCTAAGTCAGTCTGGACCATTAAAGTATCATCTTCTTATGAGTTGATGAGAATTTCCCACATCATTGATAGGATTCATCTCTTCTTACAGCTTTGCTCAATTCTCAGTTAATTTCATTACAGATAATTTGGTTATGATCAAAATCTTATATCAATTTCACAGAAACTAGTTCATTAATGAATTGCATTACAATTAATATATAATTCATTATAAGTCAGTCGTGACATCATCCCTTTCATTTACACATTCTTTTCTTATCCCCAATCAAGCACTAATTATTTAGGAGCCATTATTTCTTTCAGCCCTACAGGCTTTCATATTTTTTTCAGGAAGTAATGGCTACTTCGGCCTCTATTTTCTATAGGGTCCTCAGAACTTGACAATAATTTCATATTATCTATCAACCAGTAGTGAGCAAATCACCAAATAGAGCGTGTACTGACTTTACAATACTCTAAAAAGTAAGTCATTATTAAAAACAAATTATTTCAGCATATTTAATGGGACTGGTTTATCCAACCAACTGAATATTGGGGAATCTTTTGTGTATAAGAGTTGTTTTTTGTTGGGATAAAAATCATGATCTTGTGATTTGAAGGCATGTCACAGACCCACTTCAATATTAATGGACACAATAGGATGTGTATTATAGATATCATTAAAAAATAAGAACACGGATTTATAGGCAGTATTATCTGACTTATAGATAAGTCAGTGTCCTTAAAGTCTATCTGGAAACATTGAATTATTTATGTAATGTTATAATTACATGTAAATTTTGAACTTTAAAGAAGAGGAATCTGCGAGTGAATAGTAAAACTTGAGCAGATCATGCCTTGTCGTTAAAATGCTAAAAATAAGAGTGTATCATAATTATCACAGTTATTTGCAGAGCTACAAATACTAGTGCTGCTCAACTAAAAATATGCCAAGGAGTGTAAAAGATCACTTGCTTCTAATTAGATTCAAATTCTACACTAAGACACAGTGGCCCAGTTTTTTAAGAAGTCAGCATAAAAAGCAGGTTTCAAGTTCGAATCTAAGTTGACCAAATTTGGAGGGAAAAAAAACCAGACTGGGAAAGGGGGAGGTTGGAAATTCTGCAGCAAGCTGGAGCTCTAAATACAGTATTTAACACCAGTGCACTATAGAAATCTCCACAGGTACAACAGACTCACTATTTTTCACAGCATTCATTTTTCTAAACAAGTAATAACATAGATCATTGAAGAAATTCATCTGGATCCAACCTCAAACATTTAGAATGATTTGGATCGTCAAAAAAGAACCAAATATTTCTAAATTAATAACATAGTTTATGTGACATTCCTATATTAATAACATAATTTATCTTAAACTGCACTATTGCTAAAAAAAAAGTTTAAAAATTGCCTGTCATGGAGTGACATGCTCTAGGGCGTAGATTAATACTTACTAATGAAGAAGTCAGTATAATCTCTTCTGAGTTTTTCTAGTCCCAACTCAATCATTATCTCTAAGGGCTCTACACCCTCTAAGTTGAGCACAGGTGTTTGCTGCTGATAGCTAGCACGGATCTGACTTGCTAGCCTTGATTCATTATGTACATGTACCTGTATTATGCAAAAACAAGCAAATATTGTTGAATTTTTCATAGTAGTAGCATTTTGAGACCTCGTTCTAGAGTACATGATAACTATTATAAGTTGGCCCAAATTAATCCTTTTCTGCCTGTTGAAATTGATCCAGAGCAGTGGCATGCATGCCTCAATACAAACTGCCTCCTCCACCCCCCCCCCCCCCCCCCCCCCCCCCTCCCCCCCCCCCCACACCCCATAGGAAATCTGTTGAGCAAAATAAACTCAAGTATTGCACCCTCCCCCACCACTTCAGTCCTCAGGGCTGCTTAACCTTTGTACCCCCTCCTGTTATCCAATATTCTCAGACACGCCACTATCCAGGAGATAACATTTTAGATGTGCCCACTACTAAAGTCACCACAATTTATTAATTTTATACAGAAGATAATAAAGTAAACTTTAATGGCAATACCACTTACAACAGGATAAAAATCTCCTGTCTTCAGTGTCTGCATCACAGTCTGCAGTGCCATCTTTAAGTCTTGAAGGGAACTAGCATTCTTTAAATGGTTCCATAGCCTCTCGGTAAAATCCAGGTCATTACGTGCTGGAACAAACTTCTGTTGCAAAGGAGACTCGCATAGTTCCTCGTCTACCTCTTCCAATTTCTGGGGAGAGACTTAAGCATGAAAAAAAAGGATGCAAGGTTCTAAGTTTAAACCTAGTACATAATAACCAGGGACAAAAAAAATTACACTGTTTTTAAAGGGAGCAACTTCTTACTGGAAGCTAGGCTTTGCTGTACTAAAGTGTACTAAAAGCACCAATAGACTGACCTTGAGTTCTGCAACTCTGCCTATACTTCCACTGCTTCCCTCATCTACAAGCAGTTGCTCTAGTTTTTGGAAAAAAGTTGACCCCTCATCAGAACTTCTCGTCCACATCACCTCCCCTTTCTCAATTCCTGTTATGAAGCCCTGAAAGTCAGAAACATTTGCTTATTTGTATAAATACTGTACCTCAATAAGGTGTAGAGTACTGTACTAACTTGTGGATATGTGTGTTGGTGTGCTTGTGTGTGTATGTAGGTGTGGATGAGGATGTGTGTGTATGTGTGTGAAAGAGTGTAGGGGAAAGAAACTCTGTCCATTTCTACATCATAATTTCAAGATTGAAGATTCAGATTAAAGATTCAATTCAGTTACCAGTACATACAAAAAGTTTCAGCACAATCTAGATATAAATGTACAATTTAACCGTAATAAATGGATGAATTTAATTCCAAAGAGGACTAAACAAATACTTCACCTTTAACAACTGTAATTCTTGGTACATTGAATAACTGGCAATTCTGTTGTCCCCTGGTGCAGCCTTCACACTCTAAGCGATAAGTAGACAATAAGGGTGATACGAGGGAACTTATCAATAATTGATACAACCAACATTTCACTATATTGCCTGGAAAATATTGTTTCGGACATGAGAATAATCTTGGCATGTGTAGGGATTGAAAAAGCTTACTATTGCCTTCAGCGAATTAAAAGGAAGTATCTCAGAAGACTGCAGTACCATAAAGGCAAATATGATTTGATAATGATGATGATGATGATGATATTACAATTGTGATAATAATGTTAACAATAATTTTGATGGTGATTCTCTTCCTACAGGGTTACTGTTAGGATAATTATTCCCAAGGTAAACTTGGGGTAGTTAATATTTATTTTTTTATTAGGTTGTCCAATCTGGGGTGGAAGTTGACAGTAGTTGATGCATACCAGTTGGCACTTGGCACCATGTGGTACTTCTAGCATCATCTCCACCCCCTCCCATTCACACTCCACAAGAACTTGTGTTACACATCCTGCATCCTTTGATGTCATCTCTGAGAAGATGGTCCAGAGAACATCATACTGAGCATAACCCTGTCTCTTATACACATCTAGATGTGTATAAGAGACAGAATTAATACTGTACATGTGATGTAAAATTAATCATCATTGATCGTATGTTTCTTTGTTGTTTATGTACTTTTGTTGCCATGAGAAAAACTAATTTCATATTTTAATTTGACAATAAACCTATCTTGTATCTAATATGAATCGCTGCGATAGAAATATAACAACATAATTGTCTTCGATTTATCTACTTTACCTAATTCAAGCTAGGACGCAGGAGAGGCTGAATGAATGGACCAGTACATCGGGGTAACCCCCTACTCTTCTCGAAAGATGCACTGGGTTCTTTAAAGTGCACACGAGCCAAATGTGTACACTGGGCCTACGGTTTAAAGTCCTTATCCGAGAAGACTTGTTCCACCTCCGGAACCATAGGCGAGCGTGCCGTTCGAACCAGCGCCGAATGTTATGGCTATAGGTAGCGGCGCCTCCCTTAACCGCTCGGCCATTCAACTCGCCATTTATTGATAAATGGGACAATTACATACATGTAATAAAATATTATTTCTATTATTCAGTAAATTAAAATCACTTAGACAGTCAGAAAGAGCAACCAAGTTATATTTGACATCTTCAATAAACTATGATTAATATTATAGTCTGATTTTATCATCGTTATGACAAAAAGATTCTGATTTGCAGAAGGTTAAATTTGGAATCATGCCATAGTTCTGCCTGTTATAACATAAATATTCAAAGATTTTAAATCTCTGATTGGCTAAGGTGCAGTTCATAGCCAAATAAATTATATAAGCACTTGTTGACTGTCAGACTACTGTATGCAAAGAGATTAATAGTCAATACGTCTGCAGTTTGATGAAACAGCCAATTAAAGAAGACATAGATGACTTACATTAAAGATTCCTGATTGGCTGAATTCCTCTCTGAGTTGCTGTACACTTGGGATTGCAATTTTGCTGTGATAAGGACCTGAGAACAATAGAACACATCATCTGCAATAGTTGCTTAAATGATGAACACTTTGTACAATTAGGATTCAGTTTTAATTGACAATTAACTATATATTGAAATCATCAAACTACGCATCATCAAAAACTACTAGATTAAAGGCAGCATACTGTAGTTACGGGAGTCTGATAGAATCTATTGAGAAAGCGTCTGCATCTATTAAAATTTGAGAGCAAATCTTATCCTAGCCATCAGCGCAAGCTTGAATGTCATATCAGGCTAGTAACTCAATTCCAACCAAAATTACTTTTCCACAAGTAACTCATTAAACATACTGAATATCCAGTGAACTCATCGGGTTCTGACAGTATTAACTTGTATGTATATAATACATCAATCACTGTATTGATGAGCCTACTGCATGGTTCACATTGGACTCATGTCCAGAAAAGTAGTTCACCAAAGTCATGGAATAATCTAAAGTGTTCTTTCTCATCAAACTATGTCCAGTTTAATGGCCAGTTGTACGTCACAAAACAGAATTGAATTATGGGAATCTAGGGTAAGATATCTAGTTTTAACAAATTTACCTGTAACAATAATAATAATGGTTGACTTTTTGAGCGCATATTACGGAGACCTCTATGCGCTTAACATAAACATGAAAAAATATAATACTTATAGACAAATTAATCAGGCCAGTATCCAGGGGGGGGGGGGTTTTATGGTTCGGGAGAACCCCCCTTTTCTAGAAAACCCCCCTCTTTTTTGGTGAACCCCCTCTTCAAATTTCCCAAATAAGTCCTCCAACCCAACTAATGCACTGCAGACCCACCCAGACACAGACGTTTTCAAACATATCTGCTTTTATAGCATTATTTAGACCCATAAAGCACAAAAATTCTCTTGCTTTGGGGGTTTTGGCAACCCCACCGGGGCTTCGACCGTGGACCTCACGCCCAGGAAACCCCCCCTCCCCTTGGAAGAGCCTGGCTACGGGCCTGTTAATCCTATTCCTTAAACTAAGCATGCTTTGGCTGTTGACTCCGAGGAGTTCATCCGCCCTTTGTTCAGCTATTTCTTTTATTTGCTGCTGGGTTACTATTCACGCTCCCACCCAAAGACTGCTAAGGCCTTAGATGGGGCTGCCAGTTAGTTGCCCAGGACATGAACTGTGCACAGGCTGTATTTTCACACACAACACAACACATATCAGCATGTATATTGTATCTCAGTTTTTCAAACAACCGTACTAATCGTAATATTGAAATTTTTGCTTACGAGAAGAAATTAAGAAAAGATGACATCTTTAGAATAGCTTTCCAATGGGCCTTTAAATTGTGGATAATGTCAAGAAGAGTAATGAATGAAAAATGTACGTCCAACATTCTACCGTTTGTTAAAATTTGTAAGTACCATATTTATTTAATAGTTTATTAGTATTTGTTTTAGGCCCATGGACAAAGATATGCCAAATAGCAAACAGATACTTGAAGTGGCAAATCCCTTCACAGGACAAACCTACACACAAGATACATAAACTAAGCCTCATTATAAGGCTTAGGGAGTGGACTTGATTTTGGGAGTGAGAAAAAATCTTGACATCAGAATTCTGGGGGTTAGAAGGCAAAGCATCTTTAACCACCAAGCAACTCCACTCTATTGCTATTGCACTTATTCCTACTTTTAAAAAACAAGGTACAATATTAATGTATAGCTCAAATAGGTTTAACCTGATTTGTATATTGGAGACCTAATGGCATCATTTGGATAGTAATCTATCTTGATAATCTGTCAACAATTTATCGCTAATCGCTCAACTACAGTATTCAAAGAGTTAACACTATAATTGAGTGGTCCTCATTGCATTTATAGCCAGTTAATTGACTAGACATTTAATTTAAACTACACAATTCTGTATATATGTTTGATGTGAATTTGTCATTTTAGGACAGAAAAACATAATGTTAAAGTCAAGTTTACATTATCAGATTATTTTGTTTGTCAGATGAAAAAATGAATGAACAGATTTTGGAAAAGTATGGTACTGTCCATCTGCCAACATCATGGAAAAACATAATGTGATCATACTTCATATGGTGGAAGTTTTTAATTTATTTTTTTTTTTTAACTTTAAGTAAATTGTGAGCATAAAATCTACTGTACCTATGTACTTAGAACCACATTTAGAAAACTGAAAACAATGAAAACAGAGAGAATAAAGATGGACTAAAAAAACGAAAGACAAGACAAAAATCTGAAACATATTCATTTTAGACAAAGCCTAGACAAACATTAGCTTTAAAATATGACAGAAAAACATAACTCAAGGCTCAAGGTGCCGTAATTAAAAAGGGAGTGATGAAAGGGTAGTCTGATAACGAGACTTAAACCTTGGCTGCTTTCCTATCTGTTTTACCCTGTGGTTATAAATTGCGCATAAATTATTGCTCTTATTCTTTATTGCTGTTTACTAGAGTGTTGTCATGATCTGCGCATTATACATTTGCCTGTATTTTGTTTGGACTCTAATGACATTGAACGCAACTCTGTACAAGTAATTAGAGAAATGAAAAAAGTCTTACCTTGGCATGATATAGTGTAAGTATTAATAATGTTTTTCCGTGCTTCATTCTTCAGCCACGAGCAACCCATAAGGAAAACATGCTCAGGGGGTTTGCCGTCACACATAACCCACATAGGGGTCGTAGGGCAGGTTAATTCATCTTTCCACAAGCAAAATAATGACAAAAGACTCCTGATATGAAGAATGAAGAATACATTAACATTGATATTGAAAGAACACACACTGTAGCTCAGCTTTCTAAGGTAGATCTGGTAAAATCACAACATCATTAAAAAAAAACATTAACAAGAACTCTTCTGTATAAAATGATAATTATGATTTTGAATGATAACATTTTTAAGATAAATAAGTTCTTTGTTGTTTTGTATTTTTGTGTTTTTGTGTGTAAATGAAATATGTTTCTAGTTGTTCCTATCTTATGTTAAAATATGTAATATATAGTACTATACTTTGTTGGTATATTAAATCAAAACAAGATTTTAAACTTTCACTATCTCAATAGTGTTAACAATAGATACTTATATAAATTGTAAACCTTCTCTAAATTTTATTTTTCACACTATTTATCTACTTCATGATATGGTATAAACGTTACCCATTTAAATTCCAATAAAGGAAAGTAAAAAAAGTTTGTAATATGTACTTACTTTTAGTGGTGCATAAAACTCATTTTAATGTGAGTGTAATATCTTTAATACAGCATCAATCAAAGCAGTTAACACCCTAAAAATATTGTATTTATATCTGCCGCTCTCTATGCTAAGTATAGAGAAGAATGAGGGCGCTATTACAAATTGCTGAAGTAGCCATCATCATTACAAATGTGTTGATGTTGTCTTAAAATAATCTTGTCTCGGGTCTATCATTTTGTAAACACTACAGTGCAGGGGTCGTCCCTGGTCTCTCATTACCTCGGGAGTCGTTGAAAATCTGGAGATTCTTACCTGGATAACCTTCCTCCTTTCCCACCCTCCCACTGATCAGTTGGATCTCTAAGGAATGAGGAATTGTTCTAAAGGGAGACAGTTCATACATGGTGCTCTGGGTCAGACTGTCCTATTTTAGTCGAAGGGATGTCCTATTTCAAAACAAAGGCAATTAGTTGGTTTATCCAGGTAAGTATACATATGTGTTAGGAAAGCTTATTTTAACAGGTTTCCCAGAAGTGGCTTCTTCCTCCTAGGGACGCCTGACAGTGAGAGGTTACATTACCTTGCTTGTCCCATGCTGACAGGAGGATGCAGATTCAACTCCTCTTTAGAATCATCCAGAACACTATTTCCATTGCACATCTCATCAATATTACTATCTGAGTCATCTAAAACACTTTCTTCACTTTTCTAAATAAAATTAAAAGATTTTTAGTCATTCTCATGAGTTCAACTAATCATAAAATGTGCATCACAAATCCATAGATTGAGATATTATAATATTATATAAAATATTATTCTAATTTATTAGTTGGTTGAAAGAACAGTGAAGCCTAGATAAAGTTGTTTTGTTCTTTTATGCCTTGTTTGGTGAACCCGCTGCCAGCAAATAATGATGATTTCCAATAAATATAAAATTTTATTTTCGGCCAATTAGCACACCTGCCGCCACAAAAAAAAATGGAAATTTCATGAAAAAATAAGTTTTTCTTTAATTTAATTACGCCCAAAGCTTCTTTGAAATCTCAAAAAATAAGATATGCATATTTCTTCTTAATTATATAAATTTAAAGCATTTAACTGTCCCATTACTACACTGTTTACATTCAACAATAAAATTTTATTTTCATTTTCTCCTCCATCTGGATGCTTTTGGCAAAACTATTTGCAAAATAAGAAAACAAATTTTTATTTCAATTTTTTTTCCGCCCTCCTCTGACGATTAAAAAAAAAATAAGTTCGCGAAACAAGGTAAAAAATAGTCTCTGGCTAAGATCATGAAAATTGCCTGAATGTATATAATCAATCGTTGAAAGTTATGCATACCTCGAGTGTGGTTTGTTTATAAGCCAATACAAACTTATCATGAACTTTTACTGAACTTGGGATGAACTTTGAACTTGGCACCTCGTCCCAAGACACCACCTCAAGTTGAAAATCCAAGTATTTGACACTCAGATCTTCTCTCTTCTCTAGCCTAGAGAATTAATTGAAAAATACTATCCGTTAATTTACTGATTAATAAAAATATAAGCCCACAACAATTACTGTAAATAAACACATTTAATTAAAGAAGTCACCCACTACATTCCTAAACATAATATAAACAACTACAAAGAGTATAACAATTTAGTTAAATTTATTCATACTCTAATCATTCATAAATAGTAATCAAAAATAAAATTTGTTTTGCTTGTTGTTAAAATACAAAATACAATTTTTGTTGAGTTTTTGATTGGATTGGATTTATTCAGTGTAAACACCAAGGATAGCCCACGCAAGTCTAGAAGAAGACTTATTTCCATTGGGGTAATTCTGGTGGTGATTGGGCAGTACACCGGGAGACAATCCCCTACTCTTTTCCAAGAGTGTACTGTGTTCTTTAACTTGCACATGGGCCATAAATGCACACAGGACCAACGGCTTAAACGTCTTATCCGAAAGACGGTGCGCTATTGTAACTTGTATTTTAGTCCTTCAGCTGAAACACAAAGAGAGGCAGTGATGGGAATTGAACAGGGGACCCAGAGATCTCCACTGTTCAGCGCACACACAATGGCTACCACCAGATTTGCCGAATATACTAAGTTGCTCTCTCCATAGCCATGATGAATTTATAGTAAGTGCAATGGTAGTTTCACTTGCAAAACTGAAGCAACAAATAAATTTGATGATTCTGCTTAAGCGCAGCTCCAGGCTATCAAATTTTATTTGACAAAAAAACTGTTGTATGCCCATATATAGGCATGATGTGTCTATATATGGTCATGATGTGATGTCATCATGACCATATTTAGGCATGTCACATGTTTTTACCAAATAAAGTTTGATAGTCTGGACAGAGCTTAATATGCACTATCAAAATTCATGTCAATAAATCAATCAAAATGCAACATTTATTTCACCAAAGATAACAACAAAGCAGTGACTGACAAAAAATAGTAGTAGTACATCACACAAATGTGTCGTATAATATTGAACAGCTAAATAAATAAATAAAAGCTAAATCCTATATATTTATATTCACCCACCTTTCATAGACCTTCTTGAAATTTAAATTCTCCAGCACGAGACTCTGCATCTTGTAAATACTGTATGCTAGAAAAAGCAATTGATAAAGAAAGTGATATCTGATAATGTAAGTTTACTGTACAGTGCACTGGGTGATCATATATGTAGTACTGTACTTGAAAGCCTGTATAGTAATATGATCCTATGATTAAATACCATACAAACATTTAAAAAAAAAAAAATTTTTATTAAATATTTCACACGGCGGCTCCTCACAAGGCATAGCCTTAGCGTTGAGGAGCCTCCAAGCATGTTAATGCAATTTATCTACAGCCTGGCAGTGTAAAAGTTTACCATAAGAAAATAAATAAAGTATATAATAACAATGATCAACATCAGAGGGGGAAAAAATATATATACCGGTATAATATACTTTAACTGCAAATCTTTTAGACTTTTTAAAAAATAAGTAAATAAAGATGAATTCTGTTCAAAAGCTAGCCATGTTGATCGAAATAAAAATGAATTATAAAAAAAATAATCTGGACAGACCCTCAGTACTAGGGAGCCTGTTTAGTAAAAAATCTACTGTTCTCCAAACAGGGCCCAGCAGTACAGTAGAAGAAAATCAATAGTCTATTATTAATAATATTTAGTAGCCAACTAAAAACAAGATCATAATCACAAAATATCAAAGAAAAATTTACAATAAAACTTATAATCCTATGATTAAGTACCGTATATTCAAATATAATCTTTAAGAAATTTACATAGACAAAATAAAACTAATCCCTAGTTAATTTCACATCCCCACCCTCATCAACTTTCGGGGCCTCATGGACTTTTCTTTACTATGTTGTTTAAAAACTAAAAATGATTAATACTGATGAAAAATCATAACAAAATTGTGTTGTCCTTTGCCTGTTGAAAAAAACCGCAAATACCAAATAATACAAAGTTATGTACAGTAACACGCCTTACTACAGAAATCAATTTAAAAGTTTGCTGACCCTGTATGAAGGCAAATCACATTTTTTTTGTACATACACACAAGTGACATCCAATCAGAATTAATTAGGCCTAGGAATTCATGTAAGACTGGTACAACATAGTCACTGCCATTATTTAAACATGCTTAAAAATCAAATTATTGGCAGCAGCTCACATGATGACAAAAATAGCGTAATGTAAAGCACATCAAAATACAAATGATCAGGCCCCTCCAAGTATTTTGAGTTCCAGGGTTGGAACGTCTGTATATATAATATAGTAGAGTAGCTTAGCTAGGCCTAACGAAAAAAAAATAAATAAATAAAAATAACTAGGCCTAGGCCTAAGTCTAGGTGTAGTATTCAGGTCTTCACCACTGGCACTGGCCTAAGGCCTAGGGCCTAGGCCTACTAGGTAGGCCTCTCTCTGTTCTGTCTTTCATTCAAGATTACTTATTAGGCTAGGCCTAGAAGATCTCAACAGGGCCAAAGCAAACAAAATTTTAAAAAGAATAATTGAGTGCATATTTAATAAACTCGAAAGAATCCAACTATAATGTGTATTCCTTACTGGATATGCCAAGTTGGTATAATCGCAAACTCTAAAAAATACAAATTACGCGCCAGGGGGCAGCCATATTGTTTAATGATCCATCAGTTTATGGTTGCGACAAGATATCTAGTATAAAAACACAAAAAAAGTTAAACAAATGTTATTTTAAATATTGTAAACAATTTTAATCTTTTTACATTAATATTTGTGCATGTTTTTGCAAATTTCTTTATAATTGTATTTTATTTAAAAAATAATCATTTACAAAACATGGCCGTCGCCATTTTGCCGTCAAATCGCTCTTTTTGGCCACGACTCCACGAGTTCAGTAAGGAGTAGATATTTTAACGAAAGGAAAATCAAAATGGTATGCATATGGTTGGGTAAAAATTAGATAAACTTACCGTAAAATGTTAGGTACCTTACATAGAAGGTGTATATTTTAATAACTTGCTTCATCGTACTTGTAAATTTACAAAAAATATGCAAGCAATTGTGTACCCAAAAACCATTCCACATTTAGGCCAACCCATGTGTTTATATACTGGCTCACTCACTACACTGCAGTGTAGCTAGCCTAGCTGCCATTTGGTTACTCCTGCACCCTGGCATTACAAATGCCGGTTAGTAAAGGCGATCAGTCAGGAGCATATGGAAGGTCGGTCCCATTTCAGATGCTCGGGCACAAGTGTTTAGTCCCCTAACCTAGTTACTGATTATCCTTTTAATCAGCAAAAGTCCTGATTTTTACTTTTTGGTTGGAGACTTCACTTGTTTGACCAGCAGTGGGTTATTTTTGGCCGTGGTTAGTTCAGTGATCCTTACATACAACATTCTGGCCCTACTTCCTGGTCAAAAAAATAAGCAGCAGTTCCTGGTCAAAAAAATAAGCAGCAGCACTGAAAAAATGTGGAAAAAGTACCAAAAAATAGCAAATAGCCTAGACAAAATGTGAAACAAGTGTAGAAAAGGGAAGAAATTATTAACTTTGGGAGGAGTGGTACATTGCAATGTATCAAAATGATAGGCCCCAGTGCCTAGTCTAAATTAGATATTGAGGAAGATAAATTGTTCGTAATTTTTGCACGGATATTATATTCCCCGCTCAGGTCTTTTTTACAGTTTGAGAATCTGGAGAATAAAGTGAATAGGCCTAGATCAGTACAAAAAAGACTGTTAAAAACTGAGTGCTCAGGTTTGAAATTTATGCTAAACCGAAATGGGACTGCACTGAAGCTGATGCTTTAATTTTTTTTTCATTTCTGGATAATTAAGCAAAAAAAAAAAAAAATTGTTTGTTTACCCTTCTCCACCCGCCCCTAACTCACTGGAAAAAATAGGGGCGGAAAAACAAAAAAAACTTCAAGAAAGCTTTTTTCCTTACAAATTAAAAAAAAATGTGAGTGAATTTTTATCTTTATTTTTTGCCAGATCCCTACAAATTAATCTAAAGTTGTTGTCTGATGTAAGATATTGCCATTCTAGGCCTCTGTGGGTTATTTTTATTCAATCTGATGAGTATTTAAAAAAAAAAAAATTAATTAATTAAAACTTTTTCCACCCACCCCTATTTATCATTTTTTTAAAGAAGGGCAAACAAACAATTTGGTTTTTTTTTTGGCCTTAGGCCAAATCAATAAAACCGGTCCGTGAGTATTATGTTGATTAAATGTATGTAGTTGAAATGTTCTGTTAAATTATAATACTAATATAAATTTTCCCTACAATGTTTAAATGAGATTTGTTTTATCAAAAAAGTACAATATAACGGCGTTTAATGATCCCTATATAGTGAAATATTTATCGCTTAGTCATTTTTTCCCCCTAGGCGGTGGCTGCAGCTCGCCCGCTAATCACGGTGTACAGTGAAAAGAATGAAGCCAGCGGCAACAATGTCACATTGCCAGCCGTGTTCACAGCCCCTATCAGACCAGACATTGTTAACTTTGTTAGCAGCAACATGCGCAAGAATACCCGACAGGCGTATGCTGTCAGTGTCAAAGCTGGTATGTTCTTTCATAAGTTCATTCCATACTATTAAATGTTATTCAACAAAATGTGTAATTTGCCCATATATGATATTGATGTCATATATTACTGCCATATTAGATATTGATGTCATATAATTACTGCCATATAAGAATATTAGATGTTAAATAACAAATAGTAGTAGTGTTGAAAGAGGTTATTAACAAGAAGTGATTTAATGCTTTCATTGATTAAAGGTTCCTTGCAATATATGGAAATAAGCATTGTTAAAGTGATGAGTTAACTTTAGTTTTGTATTTGTGACATTAAAAAATTGTGTTTTTCTGTTATTGGTGAGCTGTTTAAATGCGAGATGAAAAAATAAATCTTTACAATTTTGTATTCTGTAGTTTACAGTACCATAATAAACCATTTATTTTTTGTTGTACAAAAATTATTACCAGTTTTTTTTTATCCCCCAAGAAATTTTTGTCGATACTGTAAGAATAATAATTTTTTAATGATTATTTTTTAGGACATCAAACCAGTGCTGAATCTTGGGGCACAGGTCGCGCTGTAGCAAGAATCCCCCGTGTCCGTGGAGGTGGAACCCACAGATCCGGTCAGGGTGCATTTGGAAACATGTGTCGAGGTGGCCGTATGTTTGCACCAACCAAGACATGGCGTCGTTGGCACCATCGCACTAACACCAACCAGAAGCGATTTGCCATGTGCTCTGCATTGGCAGCCACCGCCATTCCAGCTTTGGTGATGTCAAAGGGTAAGCTTTCTCCCCATTTGAAACTGTTGCCACTCTGCTGCATGAGAAGATGAGCCAACTTCTGGTCCGTGTTTCTGATATACTATGACGCTATTAAGAAGTTCTGATCACTGCAGCAAGAGTAGGCATTTTTTTTAAAGTTGAAATTTCTTGTGAGTAAATAGCTTAATAGTTTTTTACTGTTTTTCGTCCAATCAGGTCATCGCATTGAACAAACATCTGAAGTACCACTGGTTGTCAGTGACAAAGTTCAAGAGTATAAGAAGACAAAGGAAGCAGTGCTTTTCTTGAAAAGATTCAAAGCCTGGGATGATATCAAAAAGGTGAGCATTTGCTTGATTAAAACAAGATTAATGGGTTAGGTGTGTAAGGTTATACTGTAGTGTGTAAGTTCAGTAATTGTTTTTACAGTAGCGAATAACTTCCTTCCGCAGGTGTACAAGTCGAGGAGAATGCGTGCCGGTAAAGGCAAACTGAGAAATCGTCGTCATGTCCAGCGTCAAGGTCCTTTGGTTATTTACGCACAGGACAACGGCATCACAAGATCTTTCCGCAACATACCTGGTATGCGTCTTTCGATTTTCTCTTTTGGTTTAACTAGCTGATGTTAGAGAAGCATCGATGAACTATGTGGCTGAGAATATGATGAGTAAACTTCTGGTCCGTGTTTATGAATAAGCATGATTTTTCCCAGGAAGTACTGATCTCTGTAATTTTTTAATAAAATGGTTTTAAGAAATCCAGGACACTAGATACTATTCCTTCTAACAGTCTCTAATGCAGACTACATTCATTTGCTATCAAAATTATCATAAATTACATTCTTTTATTTAATTTCCTTTCCCTTTTACAGGTGTTACCCTTCTAAATGTAAACAAATTGAACCTGATGAAAATTGCCCCAGGTGGTCATGTCGGGCGTTTCTGTATTTGGACAGAAAGTGCTTTCCGCAAGTTGAACGACATCTACGGCACATGGAAGACAGGGTCAAAGGAAAAGACAAACTACAAGTAAGTGTTGTTTGTGAGGCAAGATAATGTATTTTCACTGTTCGAGTTAGCATGCTTAGCATTATTACACAGGCGAGTCGAATGGCCAAGCAGTTAAGGCAGTAGCTCCCCAACCTACAGCCATAATATTGGCGCTGGTTTGAACGGCATGCTCGCCTATGGTTCTGAAGGTGGAGCAAGTCTTCTCGGATAAGGACTATAAACCGTAGGCCCAATGTACACAATTGGCTCATGTGCACTATATAGAACCCAGTACATCCTTGGAGACGAGTAGGGGGTTACCCTGGTGTACTCGTCCATCTCACAGCCCGACACTGGTTTCATCCTGATGCTGAACAAGTGTTGATGAGTAACTGAATAGAACTAGAACAGAGAACATGATGAGTTAACTTCTGGTCCGTGTTTATGAACAAGCATGATTTTTCCCCAAGAAGTACTGATCTCTGGATATTCCATTGGTGTTAATTTTTTTTTATCCCTGCTGATAATCATGCTGTTTTCTTGCATTAATAATTGTAGAAATTTTTTTAATTACTGGGTTTTTATTTCTCCCCTCCAGTCTTCCAATGGGAAAGATGACAAATACCGATCTGAGCCGTCTGCTGAGAAGTGACGAGATCAAGAAACAGTTGCGACCTGCCATCCACACCGCCAACAAACGCAA
Source organism: Anneissia japonica (assembly GCF_011630105.1). Lineage (NCBI taxonomy): Eukaryota > Metazoa > Echinodermata > Crinoidea > Comatulida > Comatulidae > Anneissia > Anneissia japonica. Next base: position 113,570 of record NW_022701263.1, read on the forward strand.
GGTGCACAAGAAGAATCCACTGAAGAACATCCGTGTGATGTTCAAGCTGAACCCATACGCTCAGACCCAGAAGCGTATTGCCAAGCTATTGGAGATTCGCAACACTGAAGCGAAAAAGCTGAAGAAAAAGAAGATTGTCAAGGCCGCTAAAAAGCAGCCGAAAAAGAAGAAATAGACTGCGATATTCAACAGTCGCAGATGACAGCTGCTGATAAAAGAAATTGTGACGATTAGGCACATAATATATTCAACTACTGTTACTACTGTTCAAGCAACAATTGTCGGCTAATAAATACTACAGTACAAGCAGAAGTTGTCATGTGTGTCTATATTTTTATTGACTCCATATTTTATTTTATTTATTTTATTCACATCCAACAGGAAGTGATTTGACAACTACAGGATGGATGATGCTTTAAAAACCAAGTGGAGTTGCTTTTAGTCATAAAAAAAAGTCCTAGTGTCACACAGGAGAGTGAGCCCATGGCTTTTGGATTAGAAGGCAAAGCATCTTCATCACTAAGCTATTTAACTTCCCTCCACATTCAAAAGGACAGACTGTGTCTGCTGTATGTTAATTTTGACCTAGAATTTCTATGTTGTTAAGGTTAAAATTGAAATAATCATTATTACCAAGCAAGGCGACTGGTAATTTATTCTTTGTCTATGAAAATGCATTATTTTTCCATAATAACAGGGAATTACTTCACAACTACACTTCTAGTTTCAAATTGCCCCTAGCAAAAAGCCTTGAAATGTCATTTCATACTCAAACATACTACTGTATACTTTGTACAGTTCATCTTATGCAATGTTAATTATATACAATTCAAAACTTGGCTGTGCAAGACACTACATGTATCTGCGTTTGTGTCTCTCCACTGCTTACGAGAGATGGATGGGCACCCTACAGGTTTGACTACCTAAACTTTACTCTCTACAATTACTGTATTATCACAAATTTCAACTTGCACTGGTTTGGATACATTACTCTGCACTCGGCTCTATACAGTATATACATTACACCCTATTACAGTAACACTGGCAGATATTGTTAATGATCGGTAAAGATGGAGAAAGATGACAATTGAATTAACTGTCCAATGTTGAGAGAAGCTACTGGAAGATCTTAACCCATCTAATTGATACTATGGCAAATTGACTTCGAAAATGAATAGTGTAATACATTAGTGAAAACAAATAGGCCTACGGTATAAATTTGAAGGGTTCATTTCTGCTTGTTCAAGAGAGTGCTGGCAACTATGCTGATTTCTTGGGAGACCTCTGGGGCAGTTTTAGGACCTTTGTAACTGAAAAGGCTGTTGAATTTGCCATGGAAGTGTGTCCACCAAGAGCAAAGCACTTCATCCATATTTGGAAGGAGTAAATCATTTCAGTGCCCCCTACATTTAATACAGTATTAGCTGCTGCTAATATTCCTGTTGACCATGGATACTTATGCTGTAGAATGAGAAGCCGCAAATACCCTATTCAGACTAGACTTTTCATTGCGACCGGTTGTAAACAGTTGTAGTCCAAATTGTTTGCAACCATTCGCAAACTTCGACAGCATTCAGACACCTTTTTACTTTGATACTTTACATCTCTAGCAACGATATAGGTCGTCCTGTTTTTTTTTACCTCAGCCAATCAGTGCCTGTGGAATCTGTTGCAATCGGGAGTAATAAAGATTGTAGCACCCAATCGCAACAGGGGTAACAATTGCGAAATCAATTACTTATCGACTACTATTGGCGAGCTTTCAGACATGATTTTACTTTGCGATTGGGTGTCGCAATTGCTACACCCGATCGCAATGCGAAGCTAGTCTGAATGGGGTATTAGTCTGTAGACATTTCTACAGGGTCCTTCTGGTGGTGAGTTGGGAGATGCTGTACTTCCCTGCTCTTTTCCATTAATGTATGGCTATGTATTTTTTCCTGTACTTGAAAATGATCGTTTTTGTGCCGAAATCTATGTACAAGGAACCTTTTCGCAAAATCCCACAAAAGGAGAGTGGAAACATAAGCACACACATGCATATTCCTAGCCAAGTTCTGATTGGTCAGTTGAGTTTTACTGACACTACGGAAAGGTCCATTACCAGCGACATGCAAAAATCTTAGAGCATGTGAGTAGCATTTGCCAAAAATAATGTGCAGGTGAATGCCAAATAAAACACTTCCTATAAATCCTATAATAGGTCTCTGAGGATAAATGAAATATTGTTTAAGTGTTAACTAGTGAAATGTCACAGAAAAGCGAAAATAAATTACATAACATTCATTCTATTATCAATTATATTTATTTAATTTCAACATTCTCAAAGACAACTTAGTGAAATAGAATATATTCATTTTTGGACGGCATCAAACGAACAATATTACACCGCTTCTTAATGTTTAAATAAAATATATATATTTTCTCTATCTGCATGAAATCAATTGGAATAGTTATAAAAATTTGAAGGTTATTATAAATGTGTACATTGGACATAAACTATACTTATTGTCTGATGATAAATGGACGGAAAATTCAGTTTCGTTCTTCAAGGATAATTGGATGGATAAATTCGTATGCGATATTCCATAAAATATTTGGAAGAAATGCAGATAAATTCTTGCGAAGCTTTGGATAATAGTTATCTTATTCTGTACAGATATACACAGCAATCAACAGAAGGTTTAATACAATTATCTCACAAATAAAATCAGTATAAACACCTTGAGAAAATTGCAAAAAATAAAAAGAGTCTTAACCTATTATATAAACACTAGAATACTTTTATTAACACATATTTTATCATACTTTGTTTAAACGTTATATTAAATATAGTGTGTCTTTATTTGGCCATCTGGTACCAATATACATACAGCATATAGGACTATATTTCCAAAACTAAACCAAGAGTAAATAGTTATTTTGAGAAGGAACATTCAAAACTTAAAGAGGTCTTATGGAGCTATTGTGAAGACTGAAGTAGAGAATAATATTTATCTCTGATACTTCCATGGGCAGACCTGACCTGTGAGTGGCTTACACAATGGAACTGATCCAAAGCTTTGGGAGCCTTTTCAATGCTTCTACTCATTGAGCTGGCATAGGAGAGCCGAACCCTTGGAAATCCAGTAATCTTGAGGTTGGTTGGACGGCAAATGAACAGCCACAACAAAGTTTGTAGAGTGACCTGAAATTGACATAAGCAAACCAGTGAATGTCAAAATATAAATAGCATTATCAATTAAAAAATAGCCTATGTTGCTCCTAAATTACAAGAACTTGCCAAGATAAAATTCTGATTTGAAATATAAAAGCAGTGATACTAAAAATGAATTGGTCACACATGCTAAAAATGTTTCAAGTTTATATAATTTGTAGATCTTGGTAGGTTGACAAATTTATCAACTAATTGTACTATTATTCATACATGTAGTAGTGAATAGTATATAAACAATATTTTTGGACTATCTAGGCTTTAAAATAAAACAAAAACAATGCAAATGATGAAATATTACAATAACAAAACAATACTGTAAAACATTAGTTTAAACAAATACACGAAACCATATCTCTAATAAAAAAAAAAAGAAAACAAACACATGCTAATAACAAGATTACTGGATATGCTAGTGTTGCTAGTCATGATCTCAGTGCTAGAGGAGACAAAATACCTGTTGTAGACAGGGTTCCAGCCCTCAAGCCTGTCTTGTAAAGAGGACAGATATAATCAGTAGGCTTGGCTTCATAATTCATTTCTGGCTCCATCTTCATGACTGGTAGAGGAGGATTCATTTGACCAGCAAAGCTGTCAGCCAGTAGCATTGAGTCATCGTCCCAGCGGGATGCATCCATGTACAGTCCGTGAACCAACACACCATCTTCTAAATTTGGTAGCTAAGTGGAAAAGGAGTATCAAATTTACATTACCAATAATATTTTTATCACTAAAATAGGGATTTCTAATCATTATCCATATTATTAATATTATTTCAATATTACGTTTTAATCTCTTTCATTTTATTACTTTTTTCTTCATGTTCACCACATACAAAGGCCCTGGATGTCACCCTACATAGGTAAAATTTGACCCTACACATTTTAGAATATTAGTCGATCAGGTTTGGACTTTTGATTGTCTTACTATTATTATCATCAGAACATCATAATCAAAATCATCCCCCGCCATCATCCCCATTACCATCACCACCTGCTGGATGAGATATCCACTTATATATTCTGACTTAATTTCATAAATTAGGTGACATTTTGAAAGTTTATTTTTGGAAAATCGAAACATATCAGCATGCTAATTCACAGTATTACAAACCATACCATAATATTATTATTATTAATGATGTATAATATCTATTCCAAAATCCAAAACACCATTCTTTATTCGTAAAACAATTCTCTGTTGATATGGTATTACTCCAACCCAAGCAATTTCAATCATAATTAGCAAAAATAATGTTAGGATAAAAAAAATTTTTATTAAATGTTTATTAATAAAGAAAATATATATGTTGATAATGCAGATATATAATTTATATCACAAATAATTTAGCAAACATAAAATATATCCCATATTTTGAACTGTAAGCAATTTAATATTTCATTCAAAAGATCATTGTTTTTGATTTAAGGTAAAAGCAATTATGGAGAATATATATGGTGTATGTGCAAAAACAACAACAAAACACAGTTTCCACAAGCAATTATGCAACTATTATTAAATAGTAAAGATGTTAGGTACAACAGAATAAAATCAGACAATTGGTGATGACAATGAAAGAGAAATTAGGTGGTGATACAGAGAACAGAGAAGAAAAAGGAAAAAGGAAAAATACAACAATGTTTACTTGGAAAACCAGCTATTGCAAATTCCTATCTCAAGTGAGAACACCCCTATAATAATTAATGGAACAGTCACATAACATAATAACCTGTGTATGTAGGGTAGGATCAACCTTTATTGGTGTTCCCATTTGAGAGCAAACTGTAGTAATAGTTGGATTTTCCAGGTACCATTTAAAGTACTCCCAAAATAGACACCTTTACATAATCATAAACATGTAGGCCTAGTAAAATACATGAACAACAAAGCAGTACTCTTTACACTGAAATACTCTTATAATCTCTGTGTACATATATCTTATTATAATAAGACACAAAAAGAATACTATTTAATTATGCTGACTGCCTTTGCATGTGACTTTTTTTTAAAACATCATACAAAATATATATGCTAGTTCCCTTTTGTATGGACACAGTTCTTTGCTGCTAAAATATTTTCCCAAATTGAATCTCCTTGCGCTGGAGACGTGAGCATTAGCAAAGTGCATGGTTGGATATTAGTGGCAACACACAAGAGTGCTTTTTTTCCTTTTTCCGAACAGCACTGTGAGACTACTTACATCGTCATCATCTGAAGAAGTAACCTTCTGTAATTGGACCCCGGGAGGAGTCAAAAGACAAGAGGACAAGAGAATTGCAATGAAAATGTGAATAAACATGCAAATAATATGATTGAAAGAGAAAATAATGAAAAGTTAAATATTTTTTTTTTTAATTATCATATTTCAAGAAATACCTAAAAAACAATTTAAAAATAAACAAATTTATAAACAATATTAAATATCTATCTGTATTGGGTTTTTATAATTATTCTATGAAAATAAATTAATTAATTAATTAAAAAAAATAATAATAATAATCGAAAAAAATTAATACGATGAATATTATTAATAAATATCCATTATAAATGTAAGTAACTTAAGTCAACAATCAATTCAATTATAAATGTAAATAACTTTATAAATCAACAATTAACAATTAGTAATATCATTTTTTCTTTTTTTAAACAAGTCAGAATTTCCTTATTAGCTGTCATCCTTTCTGGTCTGCATAGCCTGTTGCAATGAAGCATCCAGATCTGTCAAAATTTGAGATTGGCTAAGATGCATTAAGGAGCCTCATTTCACGACTCAGCTACCAATCTGAATATGGTCACTATAACAGGCAATCGTGAAAACAACCCTGGTTAAAAGCTTAACATTATTTAATACAACTTGTTAAATAATTATAAAAACAAATACTTTGTAAATAAACAACTGTAATTAGTTTTTTAAAATTCAACTTCAATTAAATGAATAACAGAATCTCACATCATCCTTGACACAACTGCATGTTATCTAGTGAATGATACATAGAATATGAAATCAACTGATGTAAAAATAAATATATACAGGTATATACAAGTACAAGTAGTATGTTTAGGTCTATGCTAATCACCACAACTCCTAAGCTTACCATGCTCAACCTATAATATGTTATACTAACTAAACATATTAATGATGAAAAACTGGGCTTTACTTTCAGTTTTAGGTGAGCTGAGTGGCCGATAATGAAGCAGGGGCGCCACTAACTACAGCCTTAACATCGGTGCTGGTTCTGACACCCCATGCTAAATTTTTGGTTGGTAGAACCAACTCTTCTTGGATGAGGACTTAAAATGGAGGTCCAATGTCCACATCTGTGCACTTTAAAAAACCCATTGTGCCTTGTTTATCTGCATAAATATTCACAAAAATAGATTCAATATTCTACAGCTTACATTCACAGTAATTTTATCAGGAAAATGTGTCCTGAAGAAGTCTATCTGGTTGAAAGCTTCAGAATATTGCATGTTGTTAGTTTGTAAAACGCTGTCTTTTTCATCATTTTTATCGTTGTATTATAGACTAACATTGACTATGCTAGTTATATACCACAGTTAACTGATATGCATACGTTTAAATAATTGTCTACTATCTGAGCATGCTCTGTGATGGAAACGCGTGTGTATTCCTTCAACTTACCTCTTTATCAGCATCTAGTTTCTGTCCAAATGAGAGTTGTTCCATCAGCGCAGCAACCTCTGCTTGATGTCTATAGACAGGTAGAACATCAAAGCGGAATGTCAGTTGATCAATTGGGTAGTCGTATTTCCTTGCATGATTCTGAAGTGTCCCTGTTAAGAAACCTGAACACAAAATTTAAACATAATTCATATTTTCATCGAAATCATCATAATCATTATCTTCATTACAGTCATGTTATGTATTATTATAGTGTAACTTTGATTAAAGTTTTTTTATTTTTTTTAACCTCTTTATTTTAACCCTGAAAATCTTATTGTAAAAATACAGCGGGGTATAGTTTTACAGGACTTCATGGGGGAAAGCTTTGCTGGTTTTGAATGTCCCTTTCTATCTCAATTCTTCATCTCTGTTCTTTCATTTATGCCATGCTACTTGTTTTTACTATTTCATTTGATGTTTGAATTTGAATTGAAATAAAGTTATACTTGATATTTGAAAAAAAGTAAATAAAGTATGATATTACTTTATATTCCTACTCATTATTATCAATATTATTAGCATAATCAACAACATTCATCCCTATTGTGGGATTTTTGTATGTATCCTCTGTATTTTGTTATTATACAGTGCATTGAGGTTTTCTGCAGAATGCATTATTATATCACCATATATAAATTACCCTCATTTCCTCCAACAATAAATACCTTGAGGAAAGAAGAACCCAGACAGCCAGAATGACTTGGGGGGTCCATGCTCAATCCAATGCTGAAGAAATAAATTGTAAAAATCCCATATCAATCAAAATCATCTGAGTATTCATAACCACGATTAATACAACAATCAGTACTACAGTTTACTTTTAAATAACAAATTTAATACAACAAATGACACATTCACTGACTAAAATAAAACCATGTTTATAAATAAAGAACAAATGATTATGACACTACTGTATGTATTTATAGCTGAGCTACTTTATACAGTTGATAGAAGCGTTAATTCTAATATTAGAAAATTTGCATAGCATGTGACTTACCCCAATAAATCCACACCTGAGTTCTAGATCTTTGACCCAGGAAGCAAGTGGCTTGAGGGAGGGGTAAGCTGCATTGGACCATAGGGTTGGTACTTGGTTATTCAGAAAGCTGTTGTAAACAGCTTCTAATTCTTCTGACATCACCACTAATCCTTTGATAGCTTTCTGAATGGTCCTCAAAGAGTTCTGAGGAAGGAATTTGGCAATCATTGAAAATTATGTCAATAAAGATAGTTTAAACTGAATTAAATAATAAGGATGATTCTTATCCAATTTTGAAGAGACACAGACAGAAATAGTCTTGTTTTCACTAACTTACACACTTTTTCTGGAAAATTACAAAAACTTATTATGAAAAATTTAACCAGCATTCCCTGTTATAATGTAATTTTCAATGACTAATACCATGGGGGTATTATAAATTCATTCATGCTAATATATGTAACAAAATCGTCAGTAGACTAGGGAAAAATTATCAATGTAAATATACCAATTTAAGATTAGCAATGTCCCATGTACTATCGAGGTAAAAAAAAAATCACAGAGGCCTATAACACATCCAGGACACATTTCTTTACTGCAGTTTTATTATCTTCACTGCCTGTGTATAAATTAGCAAGTTTTAAATTACTTATGTGAAGAAATAATGATTTCGGTAGGAAGATCTTTGAAAGTCTTTGAAAGTCTTTGAAACATTTAACATGCATTCACTTTGACATTTTATCTTGCATTAATCAGGTATAAGAATCTTACCTTAATGACTTTCAGGAGACCATTAAACCTGTCAACCTCCTGACAGAGTACGGTGGTTAATGAGTTCGTACGTCCTTTACTATCAGTCTGAAAAAAAAAAACCAATAATCATAGTCAAAAGAAAATAAAGTGAGAAAGCTACAGACAGGAATACTTCTGTACCAGAATTACAGTAGTAAATCAGTGAATTTACTATTACTTTTACATTTTATATGTGAAGAATGAATAAATTTGAATTTTAACTTGTGCATTAAGTGCCCACGTTCTAAACCCAAGGTCCCAAGTTCCCATAATTTAAAGAAAAAAAATATTCACACTCCAACAAGCTTTAACACGCTGACTGCTAAGCCCTTTTTCTTAGTTTCATCCAAAATGCCAAGGCTTAAAGGGTGCCACCATAAAGAAAATCAACAACGAACAAACATACAGTAATTAAATTTGTGATCGTTACTTCCAGGTTCTTCCCTGAAAACGAGTCTATTGGAGATGCAAAAAAACCCCCCAAAAAACAGGTATTTGTATGTGCCAATTGTACCTTGAACATCTCCTGGTTGGCAATCTCTATGTCCAGTTTTTCTGGCACCTTGCCAAGGATGTTTTCTGCGAGCTCATATACAATATCATCATTGGTCTTGCCACTTCCTCCAGAAGCCAGACGAGGTTGAACTTCCAAAATAGTGTCAATCATGGACTTTGTTTCTTGTTTCTAAACAAAATCGTAAAAATCAAGTATTATGATATGCTATAAATAACACGCATACTTTTACTATTTAAAAAAATCTTGTGGATACCTGTACAAGCTTTTACCATTGTAAAAATAATTTATTTATTCCTATTATTTTCTTATTAATATATTAATATCATTGTTACTAACCTGAAATGCAATGTTTGCATTTTCATGCATAGCAAATATCTCAGGCTCGTCTATGATTGGTAAATCTTCAATGTATTGCCGATATTCTGGCAAGGTATCATAGTCTGGGCAGAAGTAGATACCTACAAAAGAAAAAAATTCCTTGATTACTTTCTACTGTTAATCTACAAATGGCTCTCATACACTAATAAAGTAACACACCATTCAATGTCTGTTGAAAGCAGTCGGTTGCAAACAGCAATCGCATGCTTTAATACACAGGTAGATGCTCATAAACGCTTAGCCAGCTATAATCATCACAATATAATGATCCATAATTAGAAACCATTGCTATTAACTAGCTATATTTAAAAAGACCGCCATTTGTCTACATTATCAATGTGTGGATAAGCCTTAAACACATCATCTATTCTTTTATTTTTATTACTATTATTAATTTTTTATTTAATTATTTAATGGCAGATAGACAAGATTAGAAAGAAAAATTGCTAGGGAAGAAACACAACACACCAGATTCAGAAAACTTGTAATTTTCATCTAGAATTTGGGGCGAGAAGAATCTTTTGAGTATTGTACGTAAGCACCGCTGATCCCAGGCGTCTGTTACACGGCCACCATATGTGATCTGCACGGAAAAAAAAAATAGCATATTGCTGAAAATGAGGTAGGTTGCCTATGGTGTTGTTATACAGCAAGGGTGGGCATAAAAATCGGTTGGAATGCCAAAGTTGATTTTTGATTTAACACAGAGGGCCACACCAAAACTTTGATGTTTGCTTCCAAAAACCTCCAAGCACTGCTTTTACACCACTTTATTCTCAGTATTAATGTTACTTTCTGCATATAATCGGTGCCGGGCTGTAAAAAACAAGGTATTTTCTAGCCAATGTTGCTTGCTTGGCGTGCCGCACACATTAGGTTTTTAATTCATTTTCCTGGGCGCAAAAAAACCACTCTCGGGCCGCACTATGCCCACCTGTGTTATACAGCATGATGGAGGAATGATACATTCTGTCAGGCTGCATTCTGTTTAAAAATCTTTTGCAATTATATATTTATCTAGGCTTGTCTCCATATTATGCACTATAAATATACAAAATCCATTTGACATCCACATGTTTGTGTTGATTGCATACAAATTCAATATCTGAATGAGAGCACAATACCTCTCCAGTGATGTACTGCAGTGCATCCCATGGGATCTCTCCATCATCTAGGAACATCTTGAGGTTCTCCAGGGCACACATTCTGTCACTATCATTAAACTCATACTGTAACATAAAATATGGCAGGTAAAAACTAATAATAGAAACCAATGGTAATTATGCACAAATGATCTATTTAACATTAATTTTTTTTTTTACATTAATTTTTTTTGTTTGAACTCTCTGCAGATATTATTCTCCTGACGACTGAAGCAACTCAATCACAACGTCACAACATTGTCAACAAAAACAACAGTTCTTTTCAGAACTATCTTTGTGGTGTACCGCAAGCACTTAATATATTAAATTTTATAACAATGAATTTAAATTTTCTAACAATTATTTTGATTAATGTCTTTTTTTCAATTTTTATTTTTTAAATGTTGAGTTTCATTATCAAACTTTTCTTATAAAAAGATGTTTTCCACAATAATTTCATTAGATATTAAAATTATTACATTTTTTGTCTTTTATTTGTTTTTTAAACTTTACCTTAATATTCCAGCCAAGTGGACCAAACTTCTTCCTCTCTTGTATGATGGCATGGAACAAACACACGCCAAAGATCATTTTACGCCACTTAATACCAAGAACTACAAAAAAACAGAAGAGCCAACCATTACTCAAAGAATTGTTTTGGATGCTACTAAAAATCTGATCAACAGGAAAATGCATACACATAATTATTTGAAATTATTGATACTTAAGGATATTTGGTATATATTTTGAACTAGAAGTACATTATAATTGTGTAGAAAACTTTGGCCAATTATATAATGACACTCTGAACTCATGACAAGAGTACGAGTAGAAAAATCAGACCGCTAATTATTATTGCAATTCATCTTTCATAAGTCACTTTTGGAAGTTGTCTTAAAGTCCAAACATTTACCTCACTCTTTATAAAAGCACCTTACTTAACAACACCTATACCAGTCAACAAAGAAGGTAACCTTCATAGAACTTACTGTGTTCTTCAAAATGAGACGGTGTTAGTTCAAAGAAAGCCCGTCGAATATTAGCCCGGAGGCCTTTCGGGGGTTCATTGGTGACCTTCACACTGTTCTGAAGCACAGAGACAGGGAACACTTTGGTGGGCATGGAGCTGAGGAAGAGTCGGAAGTCAGGGTTGATTTCTGCACCTGGTTCTCCCATTGCTAATATGATCTCTTCCATGCTCAACATCCAAGATGCGGCCAAATGACAGTTCTACCAAAATGAATATAGAAAGAGTTTTTGAAACATGATAATACACAACAATATCAACCTATCTCTGTATTCTTCCTTCTTTATTTTGTATTATTGTATTATTTTATTGTGTATTATTGTATTATGAAACACGATAATACACAATAAAGATGGCTAATTACAGAGATATGTTGATATTTGCAAGCCATTAAACAGAATGTTTTTTTTACTCTGTGAACAACATAAAAACATTTGCTTCCTCTACAATAGTCTGTTTTATGAAGCTATTCTTAGTTTATTTCATTTTATTCCTATCAGGACAGATTCATTACAAATGATTTTGTAATAGCTTTCTTACTAATTTATAATGTTTAAAAGCCCTTTTCATTACAATCATCACTATCGAAAAGTTTGAAAACCACAGGCTACTGTGTTTTACCTGAAGAAATATCCAATCCCCATTTTTGACTGCAGCTTCTATCATCTTTTCTGCGACAGGTCCCTGGCCCTGGCCAAGAGAGATTGCTTGGATTCTATCCAGGTAATTCCTCTCCCGGGCAAATCGTTGAAACGCTGCCATGGGATCTGATCCAGTGCTAAGAACAAAGACCAGCGGTGTGGATGGCGTCATGTCTTGGTACAGAGTCGCAAGATCAATCGGAGGATTCTCAACAAAACGTTTACCGAGGTTCTCACTCACAAAATCAGTGACTGCAAACACAACCTTAAAACACAGTACAAGAAATAATGTGTAGTTTATGATCTCATTGAAAAACAAGCAACAGTAATATCATAAAACTGTTTTAAAGAACAATGTAAATTACAAAATTAAAATAAAACCAATTTTTTAAGTTATCAAATCATTCCAATATACCTTCTCTTCCATGAATGATTTAACCATCATCAACCTTTGGAAGCTTGTCAAACGCTCATTCCAGTGACCTTTGACCTTTCCATCATCTTGCGGTGCAGCTTCGTCGCCCTCTACTTCGGGTGGAGGAGCATAGGGAGGTGGAGTTGGCCCATATCCATCCCACTTCTCCGGGTTGGCTTGAACCTGAGGATAACAAGAAGAAGAAACTCATAACTGCATTTTCAAACAAGATCATAACAACAAACATTTGGCCATTTATACCTATATTCACAATTAAAACTAGCTTTAAGGCGCTATACCTGTAATCGTCCCATACTACACGCTACTGGTGTGGCAATCACATCACGGGTCAATCCTTTAAACGCTGGAATATTTTGTTCAAGGTCGCAGCAAATTTTCCATGTTGCTTCTGTCAACCATGGAATATCTGGCTTCACTTTTTCGTCCTTTAAAAGAAAAAAAAAACAGAATTGTACATTAAAACTAAACAGATTTCAAAATTCTACTTGTTGTGTACATAGCTACAACTTACAAAATGTGTAAAAGAACATAATTCAATAGATTTTAATGTACAATTTAACAAATTTGTATACAATTAGAATATTGTGATTATCAAATTAACATTTGCAGACACATATAAAGTTTAATTTAAACTTATGAATTTTTCAAATAAATTGCATCACCTGGCCAACCACTGCGGCACCTCTTAAGAAGAAGTTCCACTCGTTATCAGTTATCTTGCCATCCAGGCGCATGATATCTCCACATAGCATGAATGAGAACACTAATTTATGCACCTCAAATAAACCACTGTTGTAAAGAAAAGTACATTATTACTTATGTCCAAAGCTGGTCACTCGTTTCTGTCCCTGGGCCAGGCAATATATTTACATTGTCTCTCTTTACCAAGGAGCATAACAATAAATTTGACTTATATATTAGTGGCTTATGCCAAAAACAGCTCCTAATTGTTATTGAAGCATTGACGATTGATAGAGAAAACAAAATCTAAAGATCTAGCATATGACTTTTTATAGATTTTTTGCAGCATTATGGAATACACATCTAGAAACAAAATAGTTTATGTTTCATAAGTTTCTACCAATGGTTGGGGTATTATATATCACACTGCAGCCAGAAGCTAAATTACAGAAACAAGTTTTTTAAATATACAGTACAAGCATTACTATTATGGCTATCAAACAGAAGGTGTGAAAATCTTAGACCTTCGCATCATATTATTACGGCTGACATATTTGTTATTAATTGATCACATAGCTACTGTCCGAGGGCAAGATGAATTTGTGCCTCTTCCCCCAAGAGTATCGTTAAAAAGAATTATTTCTAATTATTAATTACAATATTTCAATATGATCATTAGATCTTTGTATAAAAATTAATCTGCAGTTCCAACCGTGAAACATTAGAGTAGACGGCCACTGTGGTCTGCTCAAGCAAAATCCCAAGCCGTTTCATTAGGTCATCACTCTTCTCACTGTTTTCAATGCAAGTGTTGAACAGCTGAAAGAAATCATAAATGTTGCCAATTTATGTGACAAAAATTAATGTAATGCCATTCTTGATGAATGTCTTAGCAATATGATAAATGCTAGTTATGTAACAAAGGTACCATGTATGCAATACATGTAGTTAAGCAATGTCGCAACTATCGAACATTATTTGACAAAAACATGTGACAGCCTAAATAAGGTCATGATGACATCACCTCTTGAACATATATAGGAACACTATGACTAAATATGGGCATACACAGTTTTTTGTCAAAGAAAACAATGATAATCTCAGCAGAGCTTTACTGAAAACATTTGAAAGCAAGATGTTCAGTATGCTAATTTATCCTAACACTCATGGAGTGTATGTACATAAATGTGCCGTAATACCAATCAAGAGGATGGAGAACCAAGACCCTCACAAGAAGCATAGACGATTGAAAATGACTTCAGCTCATAAAAAACCATTTACATTATTATAGCACAATATTAAATACAAAAACAGTGACTGTTGAGGAGAGACTACTTACATTCTTGAAGTACTTGAGGGAGAATTGGTACATAGGATCGATCTCTGCCAATGACGCAACCACAAAGTACATCACTGAACCACGCGAAGCAACACCACGGTACTTCTCCCGGGCCAATGAGATCTTCTCCTCTGTAGACTCGGCTTCTTTCAGACGATTTGTAATCACACCTGAGGTAACCTTGAAAAAATGCAAAAAATTGTTATCTAACAACAAAAAATTGTTATCTAACAAATTCTGCTAATAATTTACTTTTTATTATCAATATTTAGATCCTGTTAATAGCCCACTCTTCATATGGATCTGTGTATGTGTGCAACATTTCATATTTATAATTTTTTCAGTTAGGAGCATTATAGTATGATTTCACGAGCTGACTGTTCCATTAATATTTGAATGATATTCTCACTTAGTAGAGAATTTTATTAGTTTATCAAGTTATGTATTCACAAAACAAATGTTAATATTATTGCACTACACATTAAGGAAAGTTCTTACCTTTGATTCATTGAGTGTGTTTATCAGTTCTTCATTGTCTAAAATATTTCCTTCAGATTCGAACAGCAACTTGAGAATTCTGTCTTCAATTGCTTTCAGTTGGTTGCGATCAGCATTGATACGCACAATCAACTGATTACGCTGCTCTTCTAGATCAGGTCGTTCAAGTCTCACAACATCACTAAATAACATCAATACAAATAATATTAATAATATTATAATAGCAACTACTATAATATTGATTATCAATTTTTATTAGAGTTTATTTAATAAGAATTTTAAAATAATTATCTATTTAAGAAAAGGTAGTGGCTATTTTTACACCACTTTTGATTGGATATTACAGTGCACACTCCAGTTCGAGACCGCCTCTAATTCCAATACAACTCTAAATCGAGACCATTTTTTCAAAGAACTAAATAACAATCTTCAATATTTTAACACAAAGCTAACCCTCTATTTGGAGACCGTACACTGAGACCACCCCAAATTTTCAGGTAACAAAGATGGTCTCAAATTGGATGGCGAACTCTATTGTCAAATCCAATCTATACATAAAATAACATCCAATCATAATTAGAAATACATTTAGAATTGGTGTAATAATAGCCACAGCCTTAAAAAAAGTCTCTCTGGTTACCTCAAGAGTTGATCTTCAAGTCCGGACTTGGTTACTGTGAAGTTTATAATGGTCACTTTGATGCAGACTTCTGGAAGGTAATGTGGGTTCGCCATCTTTGTTGTCATATAAAATCTAAAGTTTTTGTCATAATCAATGTCACTATCTCCGAGTCGTATCAGGAGACGACCACCCTAAATCAAGACAAAACACATTAGTTTACCTACTCTAGTTTATTTTTAAAATAGTATAGTTAGAATTGTACTTAGTCTATAAAAAAAATTAACATAACATTGGGCTTATAAATCCCAACAGGCATTGTTATGCTTTTGTGAAGGTAACATTAATGTTAGGCTTACCTGCATGAATGTTTGTTTAAGGAGAATTGGTTCGAGGGCTGGATCTAAAGATTCACCAAGTTCTTCAAGAAGGACAGGTAATCCAATACGAATGGCTGTCTCTAAAGTGCGCAAGAAATCCTTGTCTGTCAGCTTAATAATCTTCAAACCATTTCTGGACTCACGATTTCTAATCCAACGATTGGCCTACAAAATCAAAGTTAATTATCTTATGGGATATTCTTCATTAGATTTTCAAATCAATTGCGATAAGATATGAGTCAAAAATTTACCATGATAAAACAACAAGTAATTTCCAATGTTCAGTTGGAATTTACACAAGAAAAATTTATAAAATTGTTCACAAGAGTAAACTCACCTGATCTTGTGGATCAATCATTAGAGGCCAACGTCGCCCTCTAGTAACCAGAACAGCATTTTCTGTTGACACTGTATCTCTGGGCAACCCATCAGAATTCCACTGCCTGATTTCAAATTGATCAGCAAGGACCTTGATTAGACTGAAGTCTTCACTGACTGGGATCTCCAGCTCTTGACATCGAACCATCCAGCGGTTGACAAGTTCCTGTCTGAAGGAACTTGTGAATGCACCATAGTAGGCAACACAAGCAGCTGCTACGAACACATTGCCCGCAACATTTCCAATCTGCTTCTCAAAATCCTGTAAGTCAAGACAGTATTAACATCATTTGCATTTAAATGTTATATTCCTTGATAATATCTTTTATCATGGGTATGATAATATCAATGTCTAATCCTTAATTGAAATAATAACTCCATACCTTAACACTCTCTTGCCAACGGATCTGTTCATCACCCAATGCAGTAGTCAACTTGCCAGCCCGTTTCAATCTAGCGCTAGTCTGGGCCATATTCCTCTTCAGGGATTCTTTCTCATTAACACTGGCCTCGTACGAGGCTTGGAGCTCTGCAATCTTGCCTTCTACCTCTGCTAGTTTGTCCTGTTTCTCTTTCAAAACAGCCATAGTGTTGCTAAGCTCCTCCTCAGCTTCTTTCAATCTGTATTTAACATATAAAAATGAATAGTTACTCAACAACAACCAATCAGGAAATCAATTAATCAATCAACCAATCGATCAGTCAATAAAACAACCAATCACCTCACTGTGAATGAACCAAACAAATTAAACAAACAAATTGAAAAAAAAAATATTTTCTCCATCATTTTGAAGATAGGAAGGGGTAAACTTTTGTAGAAAATTAAGATTATCCATTTAATGTATGGTTTGTAAGTGAATTTCATATGAGTAGTAACCCTTGCTTTCTCAGCCAATCAACTGGATCGAATTGAATTGAATCAGCCTAACTAATCAAAATAAAATGTATTTCTATCTTTTTACATAAGCCAATCAAAATATTAATAACTGAGCCAAATAACATATCAATCAATCAATCAATCATAAAAATAATAACTATACAATGCCACCTTACTAGAAAACGTTTGAATTATTCTTACCTTTTCTTTTTAGGTTCCACTGTCCTAAACACCTTGGCATACAGATCCATAGCTCTCACCCACATACACATTGACTTGCATGCCTGAAAATAAAGGTAACTTTCAAATCACACAAAACAGAAGTGATGTTGTTGGCCTGTTACATAAAATTGTTGCATTATAAGCCTGGGTTGGACGATTCCATCATTTTTTTTTAGGTAAGTTCCTAAATAAAAATTGGCATATACCGGTTTATTCAGGTAAATATTCAGGAAATAGACATGTTTTTGACTGCTTTGGCGTCAACAGCTGATACGATTCAATGAGACAGTGACGTGACCATGCATGGTGTTATGGATTTTCTAACAAGACCGCCACAGATGGTCAGCTGATTGGCGTGGCATGAGGCAAGTGTCCACAGAGCGTGTCTACTAGGCTTAAAATTAGATCAATAAATGGAATCAGATGAGGTAGTGTTATGTACCTTTGAGGTTTTCTCAACAATATCAGGAACAAACTTGGGGTTATCAATGTACTTTTTGAGTTTCTTCAACAGAGAATCTGGGATGTTGTCTTTATCATATTCCATCAGTTTCTTTAAAAAGGTTGGATCACCTAGCAACCCTTTAGCACTCGGCCAATCAGGTCTGAGAAAAAAAGGTAAAGATAATAGACAAAATTACTTTATTCCTAAATGGAATTACTACAATTAAATCATTTCAAATACAAAAAAAATCACATCATAAGCACTAATCATTGTCATCATTATTACTTTAAAGTAATTATCAATATTAGAATCATCACCATCATCTTCATCATCCCAAATGTATACCACCCCCATCAGTATCATTGTCATCATCATAAAAAATTCCTTATCATTAAAATCATAATAATCAGTAATCTATTAAAACTATTATTCATCTTAATTATTATTACACTTACTTCACAAAGAGCACAATACAGACAGCCTCCATCACGGTCATGACAAGATCAGGTGGCGTGCTAAACACCTTCAACTCTGCTATGTCACTCTTGTTCAGTGAATCAAGGGCCTTCTGAGCAGCTTCAAGGGCAGGCAGTGCCTCATCGAGATCCCTCTGAGCATCATCAGCGATGGCTTGCGTCTCCTCTGCTTTCACCTTGGCTACAGCTTCATCCTCCAACACTACTTTACGTACCTATTCAACAAATTATTGCAATGGTTAAAATACAAAACATAACAATACAAATTAAAAACTATTTAACTAAAAACCTTCGTTTACTCATTATAAAATAGTTTAACAAATTAGCTATCTGACATACTATCAACTTTATTGTGTACACGTATTCCTTCGTTTATAAATGTAGATATTCAAGTTGTTTAGCTATGAAAATAACATAAAGTCATATTACATTATATGTGTCACTTAATAACATTGATACTGTGGTAATATGTTGTATTATGCACTGTGTATTGTGGGTTCTGCTGGTCATCCGATATCTAATACCCAATGTGTTTAACCATTATTGTCAGGAGCATAACCATGTAAAGTTATAATAAATCCAAATCGGTAAAAAATAACTTTCTGCTCAAGTTAACTGGTAAATACAGAACCCTACCTGATCTGCCTTTTCTTGATCAACTGACAACTTTTCCATCAGCAGTTCTGTGTCTGCAGACTTCTTCTTCAACTCAGGTTCGAGAGCTGTCAGTGTGACCTCCATTTCAGCCACGAGGTCATTTGTCTCTAGTAATTTAGTGAGTCCATTTTTTACACGATCTCTTGCATTGACTAGTTGCCTGTTAAAAAAATGCTTCTGAATTAATCACTCAGTATCAATAAGAACAAGTAAGTATACACCATTAAGAATTGAATGTCTGCTTAAACAAATGAACATGGACATACTTTCGTTTAGTATCCAGCATGCTGAGATAGAGGTTGATAAGTTCAAGGTAGCTAGTTGGTGTCGTGTAGTAGCGTCGACGAAGCTCAGAGTAAAAACGCTCTGCAATGCTGCTCACACTGGTATGGATCTCAACACACATATTGGATATCTTCTCCTACAAAACAGAACCAAAAAAAGTAAGTAAGCAATAGTATCTCTATTTGTTCAAGTTGAGTACCTAGAGAATCAGAGCTGTGCCCCTGGCTACACAGGGCAGCAGCAATGCACCCCTAGTGGTGAGTTTGAGAAGGCACAGACAATCCCCTGCTCATTTTCAAAGAATGTATAGCATTCTACAAACAGCTACCTTTTACCTTCAAACAACAGTTTGCTACACCTGTATTTCACAGGGGAGGGCACATTTAAAGTATATACTATGCTTAGGGCTTACAGACCACTTGGCCTCAAGAGGGTTGGTAAGGAAATATTCAAATATATCTGCTATTCTACCTTCATATCGTCAGCTCCAAGATTCTCATGTTCAAAGAAGTTAGTTGCAACAGACAAAAGAGCTTCTTCTGGCCATTCAGTGAACCAGTCAATTGTGCAACAGTTCACCAGTGATGGGAACATCCTACAACGTGCACGGAATGAATCACCAACCGGGCTCATGCAAAGCACAATGTGAAGGTTCCTGCGAACCTGGTTGATGAAATATGTGAAGATTTCGTCTCGATTGCCTTCTGGGATACCGGCCTCCTTTGCTGCTGGTCTTGTTCCAATGATCACTTGTTCATACTCATCAGATTCAAATAAGTTTGGCACTTCTCCAGAATTTAAAATGTTGTTAATATCTTCAAGGAATTCTTCCACAACAATCTTACAAAACAAAGATTAAGTAGATTAGTATATTATATTATATTAAATCTAACTTAGTATTATTATTAGACATTGAGGCCTAGTTCAGAATAGGTGGATAAACCCAGGTCAACTCACCGGGTTTATCCACATGCCAGTCTGAACTAGGTGGCTTATCTCAAGCCGGGATGTGTTCCTATAGTAATTAGGCCTGGCGTGCCACCGTGTTTAACTTTTTTAAGCCGGGCTTTAATCGCCGTAATGGTCTTACGTTGACTTTGGGTAAAAAAATGACCAATCACCATTCAATTATGCTTTCTGTGAGCAAGCGTACTTTTGGAGCGCAATGTTTCGAAACTCGTTTCCTGGTTAACGTCGCTAGTCTGAAAGGTCGGCAAAGTTAAGCCCAACTTAACCTTGAGCTGGGCTTAACGTAAGCTTGGCTTATCTCCAAGTCTGAACATAGCCTAAATAACCTAACATCATGATCTACCAATGAAAGTTTTATCAAATGTTAGTCTTCTATGCTGGTTGAGCAAATCAACTGTTAAAAGCAACACATAATTATCTAAAATGCACAAACATACTGTATAACATACAGTAATGGCCTGAAGACTGAAAAACCAATTCACCATTTGTAACACAATAAAACTAAAAAAATGTTAATATACTTATTTAATGATAGTAGATTGTTCTCAGCCTTGTATACAATTTAAGCCTTATGTAATTGTTTTTATCAATTGTTATTAATTATAATACATAATTAATATTTCTACCAATACTATAGCAGAGCATTTAGCACAGTGGATTTTTATTTGCTACATTACAATCCACCAGAATCAGATTTATAAAATTAAAAATATACTTTTATATACACCCATGTTTTCAAGAGGAGTAAACAAATTGTATATGTTATATTTGAAGTTTCTACTAATAAATACCTGTGTGTCAGTGAAAAGGAAGACTGTATTCTTGTTCTGAACCCCTGCAAGCATGTATAGCTTTTTAAGATCATCATGGAAGGACTGGTAGTTGTAGCCTCTACTCAACTCTATCTGGAAGCATTGGTATCCACAGATATGGGAGGCTAAGCGTGTCAGTGACTGTTTTCCAGTACCCCCTACGCCAACTAGCAGGGCATTTCCTCTTTCCTGGCGGATCATGCGGACAATCCTATGAAAAGTAACAGAAATAATAATGCTCCAGAAAATATTGACAAGCAGGCTATTTTTGCCTACCTTAACCACAGAGAAACAGTTTAAAATTTAAAAACATTTAAATGTTAAAAAACAAGGAATACATAAATAATTACAAAAATACCAAAATAAAGTAAAAACAAACAAATCTATACAAAATAATTACTACCAACAAAGTTTACCTAGCAACATGGGTCATGGCATCCAAGAAGAATACAAGTTTCATTTCTTTTGAAGAGCTCATGTTGAAATCATCAAGATACTAAAAGATAAATAACAATAGAATGTGTAAGTATTAAGAATTTCTTGGCATTTACAAGCAGTAAACATGACTTGTCACATGGTACTTTTTAAGTGTGTGTGTGTGTGTTTATCCAAATCAACTATAGTTAAACTAATTCAACAAACATGTAAATACTTTCAGGTAAAATACAAACATAAAAGAGAGTGAAGAATATTGGCTTTCAAAAGCTGGTGCACCATCAGCAACCACCCAATTCATGGCAAGGCATGCATTTTTACATTAAGTGTGGATGACAAAAAAGTTAAAAAAATAGTGGTATAGAGCAAAAAGAATCTTACATCATTCAGGACTGTCTTTAGTTTATTCAGATCTGTGATATCCTCATAGAATCTGTCGCTTGGATCTGCTCCCATCTTCATAAAATCTCCAAAAATAATTGGTTTTGTCACAAAAGATTCAGGCTCAACATTCTGGCCAAAGTGTTTGCTGGCCATCTCTGCAGTGATCTCATTAAAAAAGTTCTTGTCTGCCTGATTTATAAGACGGTCATGGAAAACACGCTGACATTCATGGCAGAAAAGCCGGAAAATGGCTGTCTGATCTCTGATTATACTAGGATCAGCTTGCAATACACCTGTGTCAAAACAACATAAACAAATAACAATGATGCGATTTCTAAAAATGTAAAACTCACCCAAAAACAAACTGTTTTGAAAAACACAGGTTCATGCATCCTTAAAGATTTTGGAACCCTACCCAAATACTCAATCATCGTACCCATCTTTCCTAAATGAATGTTGTTATATTACTTATAACTGCGATTAATGATAATAAAATGTTGATAAACTTTGAACTTTGTCTAATGAGGTAGACTGTTTTTCTTTTTACAGAGTAACAAATCATATAAAACATTCTTAAGAATAAGATTACAAATCCCAAAAAAAAATCAACCCAACATCAATTTATCTGAGAGTTACAAGATACATACCTTGGACACACTTAGATAAATCTCTCAAATTAAAGACATAATGGGACTTGGCCGGCGTAGGCAACAGGTCCGTGCTCATACGGCCGTAGATCTCAACAGCAGCGCCGACAATTGCCTCTGCAGATTGCTTCACTGCCGGTGCAAATTCTTGGAAGAACCCACTTATAATTGACTGAAAGTTGAAAATGCCGGAAAATAATTAAATCAGTTTGTATTTGGGTAATGTAGACAACTGGCATGCAGTTAGGTACATATTTCTACATTACAGAACTGTTTTTATTGCATATTTTAAAGTTATGTTATTAAGTGATACTATTATGAACTTGTCAATTCCACTGAAAGTAACTAATAAATAAATGAACACTACATAAATAAGCAAATGAGTCGCATATTGATCAGTAATTAGTAAGGTAATTCACACTAAAATAAAATTAGCATTTTTTGTGATTTGATTTTGTATATGAAAAAATCCTTGCCTAAGGCATCATTGAGATTGATCTCAAAACCGCAGATAAAGCAAGCATTTCTCTCTCCGAACCATTCGATTAAAAATGAATGACCTATAAACAACACACCCATGTTTTATTTAATAAAGATTTTGAGAATAAAATATTTAAATTACCTGCATTAGAAGATTGAAAAGAACTTACCTTGAATATATGCTTGAGTGTATGATCTGTCGCCACTGGAATGCAAAACATACTAAAATGGCGCATCAGACGCGGAGTGACAGGATTACGACCACCCCCAGGTGGTGCACATGCTGCAACAAGTGTCACATCCTGCAAAAACAATCAAAGGTAATGTTAAAAGAAATGTAATTTCCAAAAGAAGATGGCAGAAGAATAATAATAGCAGAAAATAGCAATGTTATGTAAACATTAATTCAAGCTATACCATAATTACAGTATCATAACTTTGTTATGCTTTATCAAAATAAATAATTGGCATAAATATACTGTACAAAACAATTATATTTTTAATTCCATAATTATCAGGATTTTATGAATTTTATTAGGATTCTTTCAAGAGCAATGTCATTAACAAAATTACTTAAAAATGTATAAAATGATAAAATGTAAATAAATAAATAAATGTAGTTATCTCTTATTTTTATTACTAAAACATAAAATATAAAAGCATGCCTGAATATCCTTCCAGAATAGCTTCTCCCGATCATAAAAGCCTTTGAAATCTTGGAATTGTCTGAGTAATTCAATTGGTGGTTGAGATCCGTATGTGTCCAGTTTAGGCATGTTCAGGTCATCAACAAAGATTATGACCCTTTTACCTGTCGGAGCACCTGTCATTAAAAAAAGCATATAACACCTCATATTACTGTAAAGTTGAAACGATATGCTTTGTGTACTTGGTATAGGTGATAAGACATGTGCCCTCATCTAGAGACCATAAGGCTGCCTTTTTAGTAAAACACAAGATCATGTCTTCTATGATGATATATCAAGACATGTTAAATCTACCACATAAAAACATTATGGAACTGGACAAATTATAATGTAATTTTAATTTAATCATTCCCCTACCAATTATATTTTTCCGCTTTTTCTCCAGTTTGCTTTCAATAATCTCCTGGGTCCTTATGCTGCTGGTCTGTGCAGAGAAGTTCATGTAGACTGGGACATAGCTAGATTGCTCTGCAATGCCATCAAGAAGACCTCTTGCAACAACAGACTATAAGACAAGATTTATATTCTTTCATTTATATATGCACTAATGGGTTAGCCGAGTCAAGCCTGGATTCCTTAAAATCGCTACACTGTCTCTACACTGTTTTCAGTGCAATTGCTGCAGTGGGTAGCAGTCCCCAAAGCAATCTCTGATTCGACCAACCAATCATCATCACCGAAAGCTGTCACCGATAGCGTAAAATGAATGTATGGAAACCGAGCTTTAAGAACTATATAAACAGTAAAAACAGGCAGCATTATTAAGACTAACAAAAATATTCTATTGAGCACAAGCTTTCGTTTCGTCAGATGACTGAATGAACGAAAGTTTGTGGTCAATAAAATATCTGTTAGTATAATGCTGCATGTCTTTTTACTTTTTATATAGAATGTTAAATATTGTTACTATAGTCACAACTAAACTCCAAATATTTTAAAAACATTTAATGTTAAACTTATTTACTATAGGCATACCTTGCCAACTCCTGTTGTTCCAGTAAATAGTACTGAACGTCCAATAGCTAACAGTTTCTCCATCATGTAACCAAACCGAACAGTATCCAAAGTTGGAACCAACATCTCGAAAAACGGAACTTCCGGATTATATTTGAAAGTCGGAATAATCTTCTCCCACATGTCCATGCGCTTTGTGTCAAAATCCATGTACGCACTCCACAGGTCACCATTTTGTGGAAGCTTATAAAAATGAAAAAAATTTTGGAAATTCACTATATTTTGTTCTCAATGCCAAATCTTGCATCAGACAGCTTTCACAGTAAGCATTTTTTCCATAGTAGTGAAGATACACACAGACAGTTTATAAGCGAGTTAATACGCATTTGTTCGTGAGTGGTGCTTAGTAAAAATAATAATGTTTGGCGCTTATTCTAAGATTTACCGTACCATTATTTTCCACGAATTTGCTCGATGAGTAAGTTCCACAGTCAAATTGTAATTTATTGGTTTATTTAGATAAATATTCATGAAATCGTCCTTCATACTTACTTTTGCTTCACCATTATCCTCAAATTGATTTCTAACAAACGAATCAAAGGCATCCCAACTGTTGTCCAGTAGGTTCCCACCAACAGCCCAAACGTACGAAAACACAAATGTTGTGCAAATTAAGGGATGAAGTTTGTTTGTGTCCATTGTCAGGTCAATCTTGCTGCGGCCTTTCTGGAAAAGAAGCTCCTCTAGCAGACAACAAAGTGTTGCTACCTTGTTGATATCAACCTGAAAAGTGAAATTATTTGAATAATTATTATAAAAAAAATACTGTCAACGTAAAAAATATTTTAAAATTGAAACATTAAAGGGCGGCTACATAGAACTGAGCCAGGGTCCACTTGATTCAGTGAGAATGAACCATGATCTACATAATTTAGTGTGCATACAAGGTGGAGGAAATCAACAGGTACACAACTATAGTTTGTTAATTATGATCATTCTTACCTGTACGATAGCTTGGAAACATTTCTTTGTGGCGAATTTTAGGCCCTCTTCTACGTAAGTCTCAAAAAGGTCATTGATGAACTGGAATGTCTCTTCTTTCAACATGTTCTTGAACTTGGCCATCCAGGTTCGTACATAAGGCATCCACTTTAACTCACCAGGATCAATATACACCATACCACACCTAGCAACAAATATCATGCAATATTTAATAAGCAGTGTTAACATAATGTATGGCCAGTTTTTAAACTTGAGATAGAGTAAGAAGCTAGAAGAAATTTAATAATTGTCATCTTAGAGGTTAATTCTAGCATATTTTACTGTTTGATTTTCTAGACAACCTAAAATATAAAACTATAATTATTATTCATCATTATTTTCATAGATCAAGGTTTACCTGCTAACAGTGGCTGGAGATGCAACAGCCAAGTCCTGCACTTCAAACACCATGTGAATTGAGTTTGTCAATTTGATACGCTCTGAGTTGGCTAAGCACAACATTTTGTTGTCGTCCAGTACAGTGTTCATATTCTCAATCCAAAGCGCATCCACAGGTCCATCGCAGATTATCCATTTATGATCCTCTGTTGTGTCCTACAGTCAAAGAAATAAATCAAAAAAACTATAATTCCAACCATTACTTTTGAGGAGTAAATTCACAACTCTGCAAGTAGAATGTAAGCATGTTACCCTCTCCCACAACTCTTGGAATGGAAGCAAGTATTTTAATTTCTGATCCAGAGCCCCATATGTACAGAAAGAACCAAAAAAAAAAAGATTGAAAGGCTTAGCACCTTACAACCACCACACCGCTCAACTTACATTGACAGCCTGTCTGACTATAGTTGCCATGAGTCCATCTTGCCATTCCAGAGTGAGAGTGTTGATTTCTCCATACAGCTCACCCATGCTGACTGACTTCGGGTTCATCACATAGGTGTGTACTGGTTGGTAATACGGACTGTCTTCACCAGCTAGATGCAGGTCAATGATTGTCTTTGCAAGAACCTTGACAAACAATACAAATATATAATGAATGAAAGTTCTATGATGACCTATGATTAAAGTCACAAAAACTGATGTACACTGATTTATTTACTCCACAATATTTATGCTTAAAGATTAACACTCCAGTCATTAATTCAGAATAACTTCCAGATCCACCAAATTCTAAAATGGATTGCAACATGTTTTACCTCATACACGGTAGTCTTGCCCCCTCCAGTTGGCCCCACCAACATGACACCGTGACGGACAATCATCGTCTCATACAATTGGATAACCTTCTTGATGATGCAATCTTCAGCTTGCAAGCCCTTATCAAGTATCGTCTGCACAATAAACTTCTGCAGAGTTCCGTAATCATGCTCAGGCAGAACAACACCCGGAAACAAATCAGAAAGAATACCCTGAAATAAGAAATACATGATAGTATCTACATCCCTTTATATCTTTGATAATACTACTACTTAAGACTTACGACAATATTTATATTTTCAAATAAAACTAAATCCTTTACGAGCCACTGGGGCTCATAGAGCTGGAGCTTATCCCCAGTTTCTGTAGTGTGAAGTGGATGAGAGTTGTACTCTCCCTGGACGGGACATTAGTCCGTCGCAGGTTAATCAAATAAAGCTTATCAATAAAGACATGCCAAAATAATAGCTCACCCCAAACAGGACAGCATCATCTGCCAGGAACTTGGGTAAGTTACTATCCCTGAGAGCTCGAATGAGTACAATGTCCTCGCCAAGATCAGGGTTGTCACGCTTAAGTGATCCGGCCATAACCAGCACAGATTTGACAGCACGCATGCCAAAATCGTAATGATCCTGTTGAGACAATTGTTCACTGCACAGTTTGTACATCTGCGTCATCTTCCTTGCTAGGGTGCGTGAAGACTCAAAACCTTCAGAGTAGAGGATCACCTCAGCGATTAGAGCTAGTATGGAGAAAGAAATGAAATTGCAATTAAAATAAAGAGAAGCAAAGATGGTCTATGTACAATTTTTAAGGTTTGATCTCTCATTGCAATATAAAAATCCTAGTCAGCAGTGGCAGAGATGTAAATGTGCAAGACATCTGCTGCATCACTGTAAATAAAAATGGATCTTTACATTTTTTAAAGAATTAAAGTAGAGAACTAGCATGAAATTAATTATATTAGATTTATGGAGAGCCACTTTAAATTACATTAGAATTCATAATAATATTTGTCTCATATCAAAGCAAACAAAGGATAATCTGTTGTGTAATGAAAAGAGCTCTAGTTGTGAGACTTACCATAATCGGGTACCATCATTGCAATGGGTCTGAACAGAGCCTTAAGGTTATCTGGTAACTCTGTACGGCCGGCATAACCTGGATTCATGGTGATGAATGCAGCACAACTTGCCACCAATTTAATTTCACGTCCTTCAAACATGAACCTTGTTACCTAATATTGAGAAACAAAATCACCAAAATGTTTTTATTTATTTATTTAAAAAAAAAAATTAATTCAGGCATAAGAACATAAAAAACAGTCACCAGTACAAGACTGAAACGACTAAATTTACAATACGAAAACAATATATCAATGACACAAAAATTAAAATATAATCTAAAAAAATATACAATAACAAATATACAATTCAATTACCTGTACAATTAAATTTAAAAAGAGAACTAAACAATATTAAATTTTATTACTGCATATCCACTTGTTTTTGTCATTTAGATTCAAATCTTATAAATATATATTAAAATTGATTAATGAATTGAATAAATGAGAAATAGATTAACTGATACTATCAGTTTAAACACCTACCTTTGCTGCCTTAGCGTTTCTGATGGTTATAAGCTGTTGGGCAATTACAGACAACACCTCAATGTAGATACGATTAAACTCATCAAAACAGCACCAAGCACCGGATTGGGCCAAACCTGAGAAGAACCTGCCCATCATCTTATAGTCCAGGCCATCGGAGCAGTTGAAGACCACACACTGCTTGGCTAGACCTTTGGCGAGATCTTTTGTTGTCTCGGTTTTGCCTGTACCGGCCGGGCCAGCAGGTGCGCCACCAAGGTCAAGCTGGAGTGCTCCCATAAGGCACAGGTAACAACGATCCTAATCATAAACATATGGAAGAACTTTTTAAGGCTGGACTACAATTCTTTAGGCTTTTCTTTAAAATAAATTATTGTGATTTTAATTTAGGAATGTGCAAGTGTAAAGTGAGCACACCCAAGTGAATAGTGTCCTGAAATCTTCCCGTTACATTCAATAAGTAAAAAGAAAAATTAGGACAATAGTGTGGTGATTATACTGAGACGTGACATACTTGGGGCAGACAATTTCATAACTTTCAAGATAAATTCTGCATAAGAAAGTTGGCGGATATCAGGTCATCAAGCGAATATTCAATTTTAGCACAGCCATATTAGTTTACCTGAATTTATGTATAAGTTTTTGCTGAAGAAATAACAGCAGCAGTAGTAGTAATAATTAAAAAAATCTGTGGAACTTACAGTTAATGGAGTGATTACGAGTCTTGCTGACGCCCCAAGATATTCGTATCCGTATACATACTGTGATGTTGACATTCTGACTACGCAGTTATCGAGGTCTAAATCCCAGTAGTAGCGAAGTTGCTTTGTCCATTCAAAGTTGTTCACATTATTCACATCGTTCTTTACCATGGATGTGACAATATCACGTGCATGGACATCTATTGTGATGAGCGCGCATAGCACATTACGGACAAGCTTTGGTAGCTGTCCGCGAACCATGGCCGCTAAACCGTTCAAATTCTGGAACAAATTTAGAAGTAATTATGTTTATGAGTCATATCTCCCCTACAGAATTACAAAAATATTTCATGTTAACATATTTAATGAGTTGCTTTCATCCTCTTTTATTCCTCCACACTTTCTTCTATAATATGGAACACTTACTTTGATACACTTCTGCTCAAAATCTTTGAGTGCTTCCTGACGATCAAAGTCTCCCTCAAGCACAGCACTGAGATCACGGCACCACACAGTTTGGGAGACTGTGAGTACGACCTGTGATGGGTACAATGTCAGCCACTCCTCATGAGGTCTGCTGCTGTAGTCAGCAAGAGAGGCTTTGGTGATCTTACGCAAAGAGGTAACCATAGCTTCTTCAACCTTGCCCAGCCAATCTTCTACATTTCCTCTAGCTTTCAGACCTTTGCCTAGACCAACCTTTTCATTCTCTGGCGATATGATGCCAAGGATGTCATTTGTGCTGGTTTTAGCAGCTTCAGCCTCTGTTGAAATAGAAGTCAAAATATGATGAGATTAGTCTTTACTATAGACACTGAAAATGGTGTTACACTGCTATACTCAATTCATAACAGGAACAGACGGTTCCAATGTCTTAATGGGTGTTATCTCTTAAGAAAGAAATTAAATAACTTGATTTATCAAGGTACAGTATTCACAAAATAGATCATACATTAAGATATACTAGATATGATGAAACTAACCTTTCTCTCCAGTTGGAGATAACTTTCCTTCACTAGACTGAGGAACAGCAGAACCAAACTCCAAAAGAGCAATGGCATCAAAGCATTTGCGCAGATGTGGTTGGACAGCATGTGGATTTCTTGTCTGGGAAAGTATTTCCAATAACTCATCATTGGACAAGAAGTAAAATCTGTAAAATTTGGGAGAAATTAATTGATCTTAGAAATTGACTCATAGACCATAAATTGACTTTCTACAGGAATATGGTACTTAAAGAATTTGTCTTTGTATCTACCTTGGGAAGATAACTCTTTTGGATTCCAAGTACTGCTCAAGGCACTTTTGGATCTGATCCAACAGGGAGTTATTATTCTGGAAGGTCTCAAGTAGTCCTGGTTGTGTGGCAGCACGCATTGCTAGCGGCAGTCGGTTTGCTTTTCTCATAATCTCCTTCCAGGACTTGTCCACCTGCATAAACATCTTGGCTTCACCAGGAAGCTGACGTTGGATGTCAGGAGCACTGAAGATGCTCTCTAGATACAACCAGTTTCTTTGACAGTTTAGCCATTCCTCCTGCAGATATAATAATGAAAACTACATTAAAATAGCTCTCTGACAAGTGCATACAATAGGTTTACATACATTACTTCCTTAAAGTCAGCTCCCATCATGATGTTGAGGCTACACATTACTGCCACTTACAGGAAAACATCTTCATGTTTCATTTCAAGAAGCATAAAAGAATTATTCAGGCACTTTTGTATGACTTATTGTAAAATCTCTAGATCTTACCAAAGTTTTGTTAAACAGTTCCAAGTTCTTCACCCATTCTTCAACACGAGGTTTGATTGGTCCAACATGCCTTGAGCTGGAAATTGTGGAGATATTAACCGTACTGTCATCGAGAAGAACCTGGATCTCTTCAGTACCACCGAGTATAAAGACATCTTTGGAGTCACGATGTGGCAATACAATAAACTCTGTCGTCTTCCATGCATCTTCAACCTAAAGGTGACCAAATATTTAAAAATGAAATTCAACAACTATTTTCTTAATGTAAACTATAACAATTGATAACAAACTAAGATAGGTTTGTCTTATAAATGAAAATTCAATAGCTAAAAATATTAAAAGGGATATGTTACTAGTCTGGTTTGATAATGCGCAAGCACTTATAGGTGGCAATACTGGTCGGAGAGCTTTCAGTAGATTGTTGATGATTGGTCTCTATACATCATGAGCAGTCCATTGCTCTTCTTTATGCTATGTAAATACTTCCTAAACATGCACAAAAGAGAACAGTTGAGTGGTCTAAAAAACAACCTACCTTTTTCAGCAGACTTTCAAGTGATGCTTCACTTGATGCTTGTCCAGAAACTTCTTCCAGGGCCTCAGTAAACTGGAAGGCATCTAATTGAGTCAGGAGGCCTAGATTAAGAACTTCATCTGAAGTGAATTTATGATCTAAGATGTTCTCAATTGTATCCCAATGTCTTTGCTTCAAGGCAGGGTTGCGGAGGTTAGTGATAACAGGGAGCTGCAATAGAAATACAAGACTTAGTTCTATCAATGAGTTTAAAGGTGCGTTTCTAGAGTTTGGTTTGTGTATTACCGAAAAATTTAATTTATTTTGTTCATTTCAGTACCTTTTCCCTCATGTCTTCAACTTTTGCTTTAAGTTTTGGCACAACTTGATTTGGAGGAAGTCCCTTTTCCAGTTGGTACACAGACTTGCCATATTTCTGTACAGTCCCTGAAATAGTCTCAGGATCTATATCATCAAATGGTTTCTGAAAATATCAAAGATAAATTGTTGCAGTTTTAACCTCATAAAGGTAAGTAGATATTATATTCCCAACATGGGTTATTGTAGTAAAGTATACTACGGGCAATTGAGTTTGTACCTCAGTCCAATCCTGTGAAATAACATCCCATTCCTCCAATGAGTTCCACAGCAATTGTTTCAGCTTCAACTCAGCATGTGTTTCCTCCAGCTCCTCATACTTGGTCACTTCAACCTATTAATTCAAACCAAGAGCACAATAGAAAACAATCAAATTCTGATTTGTTAATCGTAGAAGCATGGAATAAGAGTATGTAAAGTATGATATAACAATGTCAATTTTCAATTATAATAAAGTATATATTCTTTGTTAAGAATTAATTATTTATGAGTACAGCAGGGCACTGTTATAAATTTCGCTATGGAAGGCATGACAAACGTGCAGTACTGCCTTACTAATACCATTATTTTTTGGTGCATTGTTTGAAGGATTTGTGTAATACACTAGTAAACACCATTATTATTATCATAATCATATTACTATCACTTTATCATTATTATTCAGTATAATTATGGATATTACCTTGAAGTTCTTCTGATATGTCTTGTACTGGAAGGCATGTTTCTGAAGTTCGTCCAACTTGTCACCCAATTTGTTAAGAATTGAGGTCACTTTTACCACATCTGCGCTTACATCAAGAATCAGCGGGTTCTTCAAATAAGACATTAACATCATATGTAAAAATATCAATGGATTTTGATAGCAATAACAAAATCATGTTTTGGTTGCCTTTGGTCTAAATTTGTTTTAGGAGTAATAGTCTAAGAGAAGATAATTAAACAAGATTGGCAAAAGATTTGATACAAAAATAAGTGAAATTAGAAATGAAACAGCTCTAGATTTCATAGAATACCTAATAAGGGATTTCTAAATATACCATATATTAACCTATTTTAAAGTTGGTATTTGCAAGTCTATCTACTATCTACCAAAAGGGATGCATGCAGAAGAAGACCAAGGAAGATGTGGTTTGATAATCAAAGAATGGCTAAACATAAGAAATTATGGAAAAATTAAAAAAATGGCCAAGTGGCAACACAACAACCTTCAAACCAAAGACGGCTGATGACACTATCTCATCAATAAAGCTAAATACCTGAGACTCCTGCTTAACACTCTTCACTTCTTTGTTCAAATCCATGATGTCCTTATCCAAATGAGTACAAAATTTATCAATGTTAGAGTCTCTTTCACCAACTGATTTGTCAATTGCATTGCGCACTGCAGTCACTGAGGGAGACAAAGTCTGATAGACAGCAAAATCCTCCGGAGGAGTGGGAACCTCGTACTTGTCGATGAGTTCATACATTTCTTTAATGACCAATGCTTCTGATTCAAGACCATCAATCTATAAAAAAAAATTGATCAATTAATTGCCATTATTTTAAACATATTGTATATTATTATGATAGTGAAAAGAAAGTAGCACAGAAATGATAATTAGAATTTCTTACTCTCAACTGGATTTCATCCAGGAATACCAAGCTCTCAACAAATTCGGTGGTCGTCGTTGGTATTACTTCCAACTTATATTGGGCATCCTGGGATTCAGCAATCGATGTGTCCACTTGTTTCTTGGCCAACTTTGGCAGCATGTCATTTATTACCTGAACATAAGATTTTAAAAAAAATTTCCCTCATTTTAGAAATTAGTACTTACATTTTTTAATGGTCGATAAAGAAAAATGTTTTAAAAACATTAAAAGCTAAAATAATAATAATAATAATAATAACATTATATATCCAAATTCATATAATATTCATCTATATATCTGTTGAATACTTCAACTTAAGTTAAGTTGAAGCGAATATTTAATTAAAAAGTTGGATGAAATTTTGTTTTCTTGCCAATTAAAAGTCTCATATGGACGATTCTACTTTGTTTGTGGGGTATTTATTTAGCAATACTCAGTTCATCCAGGTAAGCATTAGGCCCGTATTTAGGAATTTCAATGGGGGGTTCGGCTTGGGATTATGCGGAACTCCTTATCAAAACCCACATACTTCTTCTTCTCTCCCCTAAATGGGGACTTTATTGAGTGTGATAGGCCTCAGGCCCTTTTACAGTATAAATAAATATACATTTTTAGTGCTTTAAATAAGGCGAGACTTCTTTATACCTTGTTTAGCGAACCCTCCGATTCCAAAATTATGGATTTCAAAATAAAAATAAAATGTTGTTATAAGTGTGTTAGCGTACGAGCCGCCATAAAAAATTGGAAAAAAAAGAAATAAAAATAAAAATTTATATTTATTTTTATTCTGTCCTCCGCTACATGGAATCCCTTTTTCCAAAAATTTAAAGTTGCATACTTTTTAATATAGTAAAAAGATGTACTATGTGATGTAATCACGAAGTATATATTCCTGAAATAAATATAAATATAATTTTATTTTTATTCCTTTTCCGCCCTCCTCACGAAACGAACCCCCCCGAACCCCCACTAAATAGGGCATTGACAAATACAATAAATATATTGGATGATTTTATTGAATTTTGAAGGAATTGTAAAGAAGCAATGAGATTTGTTTTGATCTGTAACTCATTGGAATTGTTAATATATCTGTATATGTGTTCCCTTTAAACAAAACATTCAATTGAATCTTGTAGGCTTTTTTGCATCATACTGTCAGGTAGAGTGTGAACTGGAATATTAATACAAAAATAGTCTAACATATGTTTTTTTACACAGCATTTGTATTGTACTGTATAAAGACAGATGATATGTACCTTATCTTCATCTTTTTCTGCCATTTCATCAGATTCT
This sequence comes from Anneissia japonica, assembly GCF_011630105.1. NCBI lineage: Eukaryota > Metazoa > Echinodermata > Crinoidea > Comatulida > Comatulidae > Anneissia > Anneissia japonica. The sequence goes on from NW_022701263.1 coordinate 148,713, forward strand.
TCTTTCCCCTGGATCTGAGCAAGTGTCGGTGTGTTCTGCAACTGTTCTTTGAGATAGTTTAACAATGTTGTCACAGAGTTAACAGCTAGCACATGCATTGTATTCACAATCAGGTAATCAGCAAGTCGAATAAAACTAAACAAAAAATAGAATAAAATATGATAAATAAGAGCCTAGAATTTTAAATCCTGGATGGCTAAGAGGAAGGCAAATACGAAATTGTCCCATGTCCCATCTATTTTTGTAAATTAGGTGAGCCATAGCATATTATTTCCTTTTTCTTAATCTCGATAACATTTTAGAATGACCTCAAATGCTTCCAGTGGTTCTATTAAATTAAATTATATCCTTATCATTAGTGGCATAGCCCATGATAATTCAGTTTATATAATGTGCAACTACTCAATTTTATTGTTATACCACTTTTTAAACATTTAATCTATTCAAACCATTTTAAATGCATTTCCCTTTGAAGGTATCAATTCAAAATGATTTATGACAGTTCCCATGGCATGTTTATATTCATTGTGATGTAACAAGATATATTGTAGACATTGTGTTCTGTGTATTAATTCTGTTATTTAAATGTTAAAAGTCATTCTTTCAATAGACCCGAATACATTCAATCGTGAATATTCCCAGGTGCGGTTTCCCACAGTCTGGAAACCTGTAAATAGCTTTCCTTCTATTACCATGTTAATCTACGGCAATGGCTTCTCTTGTTAGCCTGCTCTGTGTAGGTCATCTTATCCGGAGCATCTCCATAGATGTCCAAATCAAAGTTACCTTGGAGGTAGCTAGAAGCTGCAGTTCCTGGAGGAAATCCATCATCTGGAATCAAATATGATTTTTATAACTTATAATTAACCAAATTTAAACAAAACAATTTTTGATCATATCAACACTAAATCACTGATGATATCAGCAAGATATTTTTCTACAGTCATCAATTACCTCCTGTTGGGCTTTCAGAGTCAAAGAAATAATCGTCAGGAGTGAAACCAGCCTCCAACAAAGCTGTACGGCATGCGCTTCGAACCACCTCCTTCACCAGTTCACGGAACTCAGCTAATCTACCAGAAACCTGTAAATATATACATACAGTAAAATTGTTTAATTATTACTTTGTTCACAGAACATTAGAAAAATAATTTTAAATGGAAAAAGTGTTGCTGTGTGAAGGCTTTGAAATTCTTAAAAAATCATGGGTATGAATTCTGCAAGGTTATACCACATGATGTGGTACCTGGGAAATTAGATTAGTCTTAAACAATCTTCCCAGGTTATGCATCATGAATATGCCTCTGAATAAACCAATTCCATAGTTTGAACTGGGCATGCCCATATTCAAGGTCAATTGAGGTCAATCACAACCTACAGTATGATGTGTGTATGTTTGTTTGTGTTGACTGACCTTGCTACAAGCATGTGCAGTTCAAGCTATGAATTGGCTTATTAAATACCCACCTCACAATGCAGATATCATAAGCAATTTGAATAAAAATAAGTACCTACCTCATTAAGTTGTACAAACTGAGCTCCAGTGAAGTGTTCTAAGGTGTACGTCCTGCCTTTCTCTACCTTACAGAGTCCCATATCACTGATGCGGTAACACATCTCACGCACATTCAGCACAGCTGGTCGTAGAGACTGCACATGGAACAGAAACAAGACAATTATGATGTGAGCATAAAGGAATGCAACTACATTTATGACTTGGAATCTTGTGACAAATAATATGGTCTTGGGCTTCCAAATGAACCTTTATGCTAAACCTTGCCCCTTGAATATTGTTGCTAAGATATGGGAACTTAAAAGCATAAATGTATGTGAAATTGCATAATTATGGGACATGCTATATTCCTGGCTGTTATATAACACATTCTGATTGGTCAGTTGGTAATTATGATTGACACCCCATTATTCAATAAGATTTTTTTGTTCCTAATAACGTACTTAAATATAGTAAACAATTCAAGTATTGCATATTATTAATTTTTGTATTTATTAGATATACATTAACTAGTTTATCAATGAGGGTATACATTAAAAATAAAATCCTAACACTTACTGGATTTACTATGAAAAGATTCTCCTGTAGCCGTTTCTTGCAACTTGCAATCTTACGAGACCGAACATTCTTCTTCCAGGTGACAAAAGCCTTCCACTTGCGGAACAGTGCAAATGTTGGTATTTTGACTAATTGCATGAAGTATCTGTATTCTTGCTCCCATCGGTCCAGATCAGTGAATTCTGCCTCACTGTTACGCATGTGCGTTACACCCTTCCTACTGATTGTGTAGTGATCAGAGGGGTTTGTGTTTTTGTGGGTTACAATTCTAGGCAAAGAAATGAAATTTATTAAATACAATCTTTACCTTCCTCTATACCTTCATTATTACTGACAATATAAAAAACACAATATTCATAAAAATGATGACAATGGATATCTGTGGCAGCGGTAAAAAGAACACCAATAACAATAACTAATAAAAATAATAATTAATAATAATAAATTATATATTAATATTTCAACATGAATTGCCCACATTTAGCAAAAAAAATGTTCTTAAATCTTTGATAATTTGGTACATTTTTAAACAATATGGAAGTACGCTCCATGTAACAACTGAAACAGAGGTTTCTTTTTTTTATTCTTACAGAATGTTAAAAATACAAATTGTTGACAAAGCCCATATTGACACATATGATGTGAAAACGTTTGATGAAGACATTTTTGGAAAACGTGATATACAGTTTTAAACATAAATATACCAATCAATTATATTGTCCTTATCACTAAAATGCATCATTATAATATTAAAACTGATGTACAGTATGTATTTTTCTTACTTGAGGTTATATGGATGGTACTGAATAGAGGACTTTGGTACAGCAGGCGTCATGTAAAGAAAGCCCAGACGTGGCTTATCACGCACAAGCTGCAGTATCTCCAGGATGTCTGTAACTCCTTCTAACTCTTCAACCTCCTGTGAGATCGGGATGCTGACTGTGAAACCTCTATTGTGAACACGCCCCTTTGGACTTGGTCGACGGGGGATAGATGGTGGGGTGGGGGATCGTTGATCAAATGCATCCTAAAATCATAAGAGATTCCTTTCAATTTGGAAATCAGGATATATGAAATGATACATAATCAACAATTATTAATGAATAAATAGATGAAATGATATTTTATCAATATTTATTGATTTACCATAGTACTTTAGTGCACATATCCAACAAAAGAACTGCTAAATGCACTTTTCCCCTTTTCATTGGATACAGAATCAACCACTCACAACATGCAACCTCCTTCACTCCCTGGGAGTATTCATACCCAATACCATTCCAAATTATTCACCTCCTGCCAGGTACCCATTTACACTCATGGGTGAAAAGGCAAACATAGTGTCTTGCCCAAGGACACAAGAAGTGTGACAAGGATCAATCTCGAGCCCACAACATCACAACTAAAAGTCCAAAGCTTTAATTAATGTACCACACAGCTTCCATATATAAAATGGAGAATAATGATGAAGACAAAAAAGTAGCCACACAGGCATGGCAAACAGCAGAGAGCTTAATAATAATAATAATAATATCTATGTTTTTATATAGGCTCTATACAAGTCTTAGAGGACTTTTCCACATTATTACCCCAGTTGGAAGGATGCCTATGGGGAAAATTCCATAGTTTGCCACATGAAAATATATCAGCACATTTTTTGCACTTGAAGTTCCTCAGGTACCCACCTGGGTGAAGAGAAGTATTGAAGTTAAAGTGTCTTGCTCAAGGACACTAGCGAAATGCACAGCGAGGGAATAAAAATACCATGCGAGATTTATATCTCCTAAATGACAATATACTCTTTAAAGCCTTGTCAAGACTATCGAATTTTATTAGACAAAAACATGTGACATACCTAAATATGGTCATGATGACATCACAACATGACCATAAATAGGCACATAATGACTATAAATGGGCATACAACAGTTCTTTTGTCAAGGAAATTTGATCATCTGAACAGAGCTTTATTGTTTATATCAAAGGCAAAATATAATGTTTAACTCACCTGTTTTTTCTGCAAATCACTTGGTAATTCAGGTAATGAGGAACCACTCAGGGACCGCTCAAGTGGATCTACCGAGTAAGTCTTCCTGCTTTTTTTCTTCTCGGGTTCCTCTAACGATTTCTGAGCTTGAATGAGCTCATTTGCCTCTGCTGCCCTCTGTCGTATGTTATCAGGTTTATTCCAGTTTTGAAATCTAGCTAATCCAGGCTTCAGTCATCAACAAAAATAATTTTATAATATTAAATATTATTAAGAATGTGTCCTTACTTCAATAGGTGATCCACCTAAAGTGTTGGTGGACTTTTATTAAAAGTAATGTATTATTCAGCTTGCAATTCCTTTAACTTCTAAACTCTTCTGACATTAATAATAATAATATTTTGATTTTAATGATTTAACAAGAAAATAGTTTCCCTTTATAATCAGAATGCACTAAACATTTTTATTGTATATCAGTACAAAACCTATAAATATTATTAAATTTACAGAATGCAAGATTGTGATACAAAAAAAGTTTTCTAAATTGGAAAGTAATAAGTTTATTCAGTGATATTATCATGAATAAGTCTATTGTAGTACTGTACTGTAGAGTTAATATACTGTGATTTACCAATGGTTCAAGCTTTGGAGCTGTCGGTACCGATCGTGTAACCTGCTGTGCTAGTGTGATGCGTTTGAATGTCAGAGCATTTTTGTTGACTGAGGTCTGCTGTGGAGCATAGGAGTACAGTCGATTCTTCAGCTTCTCTGGGTCGACTACTGGAAGGCCAAATGTATGGTTACCATTCCTGGAACTGTTAGCTAGTCCATTGTTGGTTCCATTCATGCTGTTAGACATTATGAGTCTTTGAAATAAAAAAATAATAATAATGTGGAAGAGCGAGTAAACGTGTTGACCTAACTTGAGAATGTTCAACAAGAAGGTGTAAAAAAATCATTTATTCATGTACGTGTCTTATAAAAATATTAGATCATTATATAAAATAAAATGGTAGATATTAAATCGGTAACTGTTGGAAATTTATGTAGTACATAACTAACACATATTCTTAATCTCCCTAAAGTAAAGGAATATCCTATTTCAAAAAATTATGAACTCATATGATACTTAGGCCTAGCCTGGCCTAAGTCAACAAAACAGAAAAGCCGTTTTTGCTGATGACAGTTTTTGTTCAGGGTCAGAGCTTGACACTTGGTGATACTGTGATATTAACAAATGTTTACAAGAAATGAAAAGCCTTACAACCCATAATTAATAGAGGCCTACACTGGGTAGACTAGGCGTACATAGTAGTAGGCTTAGTGGTGAGGCATGCCCTCAATCTTGCCTAGGCTAGAGGCTTCGGCCCCTGAGGCCTAGGCCAGTCTCTAGAGAGGCCTTTCTTTCACAACATTAACAACAATCGTCGGCCTAGCTAGCTAGCTAGGGCCTAGCCCCTATCTATCTATCTAGCTAGGCCTAGCTTAGCCAAATGTGTAAAAACTTTTACCTTACTAACAATAATGGCGCCTAATATTCTGTGGTATTATAGGCACTTACTATCAAACGCTTTCTATATGAAGTAACCCGTCTGTAGTAATGTTTGTTAACATCTTTCGGAAATGTTCTTATCGTGTATATGCCACCATTTTGTTTTCACTAGGCAACGACTAGACTATGTATCCCCAGCAGCAGTACAGTTCGTTCCGACCGAATGCATGAAGTCTATCAACTTATTTGCATAATTGCTTAACGTATGTAGCGCCCTCTATAAACACTGTACACTTGTTTTGGTTTTCATGCTGACGTGCTGAAGAAACATATGGGTTTGTTGTTTATCATAATTAAATGAAAATTTCTACTCTTTTGTTCGTACGTTCATACGTATTTATCAGTAAAAAGTCAGCAAAGCGGATAACGTGACTAGGCTAGGCCTAGGCTGGAAGTGTAAACGCAGGGCCGGGTTAGGGCGCTACCTAGCGTAGCTAAGCTAGGCTAGGCCTAGGCTAGGTCAAGTCCAAGAAAGCAAGGCCCTGTCTCTAGTGTAGGCCTAGCCTAGGCCTGGCAAGCAAAAAAGGGGCCTGTGACCAGGGAGTTATTATTTACAACTCCCTGCTGTGACTGACATAACCATTATTAAAATAGGCCTAGCCTATTTATTAATTATTATTATAGGCCTAGCTAGGTCTATCTATATCATGTTAAGGAACAGCGGAGGCGCCAGAAATTTGTTGACATGGGGTATGTCCAACCAAAGGGTCTGAGCCAAGAGGCTGACGAAGCCTCGGTCGACGACCTGGAATAAACCTCCCATGTAGGGTTCACAGGGAGATTTTTTTTATGGCTTTGTGTGGTCCAAAATGTGTCGGAGGGCCAAAGTGAATTTTTGATTTAATACCGAGGGCCGCACCCAAACTTTCTTGTTTCCAGTGTGCTTCCAAAAACCTCCAAGAACTGCTTTTACACCAATTTATTATGAGTTTTATTTTACTTTTTACATATGGTCCGTGTCAGGCCATAAAAAACTGTTTTCTAGCCAATGTTGATTGGCAGGCCGCACACATAGGGGTTTTAATTCATTTTCGCAGAACACAAAAAAAATCGCTAGGGCCGCACATTGTCCACCTGCGTTTTACACTTACAAGAGAACATAATGTTAAACAGTATTTGTTTTGATCATTATCTGTACAGGTGCATACCATTTTCCTACCTAGCTGGGCTGAAACTTGAATAATGTCCGACACAAGTGTAGATAATCTTCCCATTGATATTTCATCCAACAAGCTTCTTGGTATGTAGCCTAATTTTTAGGCAAATTCACAATTTTATCTTTTTATTTTTTTAACTTTCTGTTCACTGAGGCACTTTATTCATATTATTTTTAGAGTTTTATACTCATTTACACTTTTATACTCATTTTTTAAATACTTGTTATATTTTGTTACTTGTACAAGAAATCAAAAATATAGATTCATTTAATATATAGTTTTATATGCTAACATTTTTGATTATTTTTCTATTTTAAATATTGTGTTTTTAAATAGTAATTTGTTACTGGGTTGGATTTTATGAAATGAGGTTGTATTTGATTTAAGACTACTTTAGCACAAGATATCTCAATTTCACTACTAGTTTTTTTTCATTAAAATAAAAGAAATTACAAGAGTTTGGTTTGAACATTCCAGATTGGCTGATTGATCGCAGACATGTTCAAGGCAAGTGGACATCAGTGGCACTGACTGTGCGTGAGAAAATCAACAACGCCATACAAGATATGCCAGAGGTGGAAGAGATAAAACAGCTCGTTGTTGGAACATGCAAGTATAGTTATATAGCATCATTAAGGCCTATTTAGAAAGAGCGTGCCTGCAACATGGGACAGCAAAATATTTTAACCTATTATATTCCTGATGGTGAATCACATGATGATAATTTTAGTGTGAAGAAATGCCTCCACCGGGGATAAGTATTGTGCTACAAACTGAATGTAATTCGCGCGGACATGAAGAGCGACATGTTGCTCAGGAACCAGTGACTGTATATACTCATGAATTGTTGTTTGACAGAGGAAATTCTAACCAATCATTGATATTTGTCATTCTTCGCTGAGGATGCAGACAATAGAAGAAACTGCAAAGGTTGCGTGTGTGACAGTCATTGTGCACTAGATTGTACTGTCATGACGTAATTTTATAAGACCTATTTAGACTAATTAATAATTAGAAATTGTTCATTTATTGTAATGCATGATTATGTATTTTGTTTGTTTATAGATATTAATTACTTTCATTGCAAAAGAATTGTTGAGTTATTAAAGGTTTCTGAATCCAACACAAAGAATATCTTTGGCCGTTACTCATCGCAGCGTATGAAGGTAAGATAATTTCAATTAAATATTGTTATTAAAAATCATTTATTTTACATGCAGAAAATATATAAAAATAGAATATATAACATTCAAAATACAATCTATTTAATGATGAAATGATAATAATAACAAATATTTATGTCATAAAAGGATAATCTGTCAGGTTTTATATGATAAATACATTGTGTAGAGTGTAACACAACACATTGAGGGCCACGTGGATTGATATGATGTGGTCTTATACATCATTTCTGGAGTTCTACCTTGTCACAAACATTATGAGGGAATTTGTATTAAATTGCAGTAATTGATGTTGTATTTTGTGCTAGGATTGGCTAGAAGTTGTTTCCATATACGAACGTGATAACATATATCTTGCTGAGTCTGCTCATCTGCTAACCCAGAATGTGAACTATGAGATTCCCGCAATTCGTAGGAGCATCTTGAAATGTAAACAACTCCAAGCGGTATGTTAAACAGCAAATTAGCATTTGTTGCCTTTATAAATAGCACTCTTTGTAATCATAGTCTTCATATTGATTATCATCATCATCTTTTTAATAACTATTATTTTTGTAGAAAATATTTATGTAAATTAAAACACCTATACATGTTTCTCCTGACGCAAATCCAGTTATTGTCTATTATTCCTTCACGACAATAACAATTACTATTAAATTAAAATTGTTATCATGTTGATTTTCAATATTGTGTGACTATGCATAATATTCACAGTTGCAATGCCATTTTTGAATGATTTTGATTCCAATAAACAGGAATGTGATAGAAAGGAGAAGGATTACATAAGCCAAGCTGCATCAGCTAAAGATGACTTCCAGACGTCCTGTAAAAAGCTTGGAATTAAGGTTGGAAAAAAATTACATTTCAAATTATTGCTGTTATTATTACAATTTAAGTACAGTACTTTACGAAGTAAAGCCCAAATTTGTTTGACAAAAATATGTCTTTTCCAAGCAGGAGCTCGAAATACAAGTTTTAAAGTTTGTCTAATGCTTGGAAAGAGAATATTTTTCTTTCTTTTTGGCCTCATCATCATTCCCATCTTCTATTTTGTGAATGCTTACCTTCCACTTTCCTTTTCACTTACATATTAAATAAACTATCCATTATATGCATACAGTATATGCACTACCTTGTCTGACAGTTACAAAAAGGAGACTGTCATGTATCGGTTTATCCAGGTATCATCATTCATAGACTAACAATATCACAGCTGATTCGTGTATAATTTGTTATCCTTCTTATCACCAATAACTGATTTTTCTCTTTTCAGGGAGAAAAGATAAAAACAGAGCTGATAAAACTTGTAGCAGATCTTCCACAGATTTATAGTAAAATCTTATCGAAGGCACAAAAGCTACACAAGGTTACAGAGTTCTATGAGGCATTTGTACAATTTACAGTTGGCAGGTAATTCCAAATAATTGATTCCCAAATAATATGTTCTCTAATTTGATGTTATACTCACAGTGCCTACATGTGTACAATGTTGCATAATTATATAGTTTCTATTTCATGAGGATCATATTTTAAAAGTTATGGTTAAATATAGTATTTATATAATATTGAAGATAGTGCACTCATTGCTTTTTGCATTGAATTGCTGTAACACACAGTGTATTCCAATTTAGTGACTTACACAGTGTACTTCAAAGATAAAAATATATCATCTGTTACTAGACAGGTGCAAAGGAATTGACGTTTTTATCAGTGGGGCGGCAGCGGGGAAAGAAGCCACAGTGGAAATGACTTCATCAACAAACAGGATGATGTTTCAATTCAATTCAATTCAATTTCTTTAATTGCCTTGAAAGCCATTATGGGCCAATATCCGCTAAAAACATGCACAAAAAATTTACAAAATTCACAAAAGAAAGCATTGATGTAAGCCTATAAAAAATATGGGAAAACTACAACAATTGTCGATTTACAGGTCGAGGATTAGTTTGACAATGGATAGAAAAATCAGAGATAATGACAATGGTAATAATGATGACAATCCTTTTGAAATTTTCATTGATACATAAGGTATGCAGATTTAACAAATATACTATTCTTTCTAGTCAAGACAGTGGTACAGATGAGCAATTCCCAATCTGTCCAGCTTTGGGTTATATTCTTCAACATGGTAACACTACAGTGTATCGTTGGAGGACAGGCAAGGACCCCATGTCTATTGAAGAAGTGAAATTGGTTGCCCTGGAGGAGGAGAAAGATGTCCAAGAAGATGAGGTGGGAATTAATGAAATGATAAATGATGAAACAAATGATGATAATGATGTAAATCATGTAAATGAAATGCCCAGACATAATTAAGTAGTCTTATCAAACAATATCTGTGAAGTCTGACAGACAAAAAAGTCTGATAGAGTTTTCCCTAATTTAAACTCTGTCAACTCAGCTTTTACGTACCTCCTTCTGTAGTCTGCTTACCCTTTTAATAATGTGTTTGACTTATGTAGTGCTTTACATAATTACCCCCATGTTTCGTTAATATTATAGATTAATATTAAGGATATTATTAAAGATTCATAATATCTGCAGACCACAACAATCATTAATTGTCCATCTAACACGAAACCTTTGAATGACATTTTAATGCAAAATATGTCCATTAGATATGCATTGATTTAGTTACCATGACAACTTTAATATAAGCCATAACAAAAACTGTTGGACTCTGAAGGACTTAAGTAATGGATAAGGTTTCATTTGATGAGTTGAAATTGTCAATCATCACTTTTCTAGACTGATTCAGCATGAGAGAAAAAGGATGTTTCCACTTTCAAAAGGATAAGCTGTATTAATGTTGGCTCTTACTAAATGATTACTGGAATACATGTGACTGTCACTTAACTCAATAAACATTTTCACCCAACTTGTTTCAGATACAGCAGACAACAGGGCAATAAGGTATCACTAAAGTATGCTTTGCTTTAGACTACTGAAAATGCATGTGATCAACTGAATTTGTTCATCAAACTGAGACGAGAATCGTACCTGAGATAGAGCCAATGCAAATACATTGGGGGAACATTCACTGTAAACGAGTATAACACAATCATATCAACCGCAACATTACGACATGAAGAAATTGCAACTACATAACATTATAACAAGTATAATAGCTCACTTTTAATAAACTACTCTATTATATATAATGTACAAAATGATTTAATATACAATATTTTTCACTTTTTTATATACTTTTTCATCTCAAAAACGTTTCTAATAGGTTCCTTATTGTGTTCCTACAAAGACGTAATCACCAATACTCTACAATACTGTACTTTATACAACATACACAATAAATATTTAAGTTTATATTTTATCAATAACTCACTTTATTTTATCAATAATTACTGTGACATGAAAGCTATGCAAAACAATATTAAACACAAACATTAAACATCTAAGGACATGTGAAAAGATAGAACATGAAAAAAAAATACAGTATCACAGAATACAAGAATGGACAGATGTGAACAGCTAGAACAATACTGGTATTTGCACTTAACTTGGCAATCCTGCAATCCCACAATCCCTTAGCTTGATGTCACTTCCTTTTTAGGATTACATCACATACATTTTCATATTTTTTACTATAATATATTTTTCTTTTATATAATTATCATTTGTATACTACTAAACCATTTTTTTTACATTTTCACATTTAAACTTTTGAAACAACAGCCAACGTCCCATGCATTTAAAAGAACCTCAACAGATATTCTTTCATCCTGCACCATAATCACATTCATATACACTAAGTTTTCTATAACAAAAGAAAGACACTACAGTATTTTGTAAATTAATTTTGAATCTTTTTTCTTCTTTGGCATGCACAAGAAAAACATGTTTCATGTCGGAGACTAAAATTAGTTTTTCTTGGGTCCTAGCGTACATCTAAATGATGCCTTTAGGAATTTCCATCATTTTCCTATATTGTATTTAAATTTTAATCATTCCACAAAAACACAGCGAGTACCATGATATGCATTGAACCAAAACAAATAAGCAACTCTTGTGAAAAAATTCAACAATATTTGTAAAGACATTACAAATATCAACCTTATTTCTCACAGCTTACATTGAAGGTTACTGTATTTTCACAACAATTAAATCTATGTCAAATATCTACATCGAACATATTTTTTTCTCATTACATTTTGTTTAATCTACTACTTATCTATTAAAAAAAAAAACAGCCCAACCCTTGAAATTTACAACATTCGACTTCAATTAAATTAACATCTTAATTACAACCAGAGTGAAAAAAATACAAAAAAAAATTAAGATTAACAATCGCTTTTGTTTGCAGCAATAAAAAAATATCCAAAATATAACTTTTGCTATACAGCTCTGTGGTTTTTGACCATTAAAATTGCACATATTGATAAAGCTGGATATATTTACACAATGATGACAAAAACAAGCTTCTCATGTTTCAAACCAAAACGAATCACTGAAATCTTCAAAATAAAAAAAATATTCAAACTATCTACAGAGATTCGTTTCTAATTTCCGATTTCAGCTTGCAGAAATTGAGTTGTAAAAAACTGATAATCAACCAAGCTAATTTAAAGAGATGTATAAAACGTTATGCATGCACCATACTAAACAAATATATAAAATATTAAATACTAATCTATCAACTATGAGAACATGAATATTTTGGAATAAATTTTTAGGGCAAGTTTGTTAAAGTGTCTATAGAAACGATGATTGCAATGGTTTTTTTTATATATTAGGAAAAATATGTTAATTTTAGATTTTTTAGAGAAGTTCAATCCCATCTCTATTGTTGAGTTGTCATAATCTATATCACAGCATATATAAAAATTTGTATTGTAATAATACTTTAGCGGCGAATAAATTGCACGGATTTGTATTTTTGAAGATTGTCATATGATGCATCTTAATTTGAAAACAAAATGAAAATAAAAGTATTTTACTGGAAAATAATAACCACTTCAAGGTTGTTTGAACGTGAGGGCGCTTTTGCAATATTATGATGACGGGTGATGAGCACTGCATATGCTTTGCTCTGCAAGATCACCATAATCACCCCTCCCCAAAATATACCATATGTATGTTTATAAAAAAGTTTTCTGGAATATTTTAAGAGACGCCGGGTGTTATTGTGTTGCCCGTGATTTGCGACGGCACGGTGATGATAGTAAAGCCAGATGTAGCAGCTTTAGGCATAATTGTTGTTGGTGAGCCAAGGTTAATCTGAGTTCCTGGTGTTACTGGTGTTCCAGGCTCCACAGACTTCACTACCCCAGCGGAAGTTGGCGTAGCCAGGACGTTATTCAGCTGAGTCAGAATGATGCCTTTGGAAGATGTTGGGGTCAGCGGTGTTGTTGGAATGCTTAGGCTTGTGAGGGATGTAGTCAGAAGTGGAGTAGAATTAGAGTGAGGGATCTGTATCGGCTGCACTGCCTTAGGTGAAGGAGAAGGGGTGAGGACTGTCGGGGGATGGTGTGAAATCATGTGTGAACGCAGTCCTTGTGCAGTCTTGTAACTTTTACCGCATCTACATTTATATGTCTTCTTTATCTGAAATACATAATTAAGTTGCAGCATTATATATACTTTAATTTATTTTGTGTTGAACAAAAGATATTCTGGGTTTTATAAGTCCACAGGGTTTCAAGTCCCTTTCCCAGAAGACAAACACCTTGAGTCTTGAACTAACACCAATGTTTAAGTTACATGCTGTAGTGCCCGTCTTAGTTGCTAGATCATTTGCATAGCTACCTGGTAGCATATGTGAATGTTCTATACTATGTGGTCTTTGCATTTAATCTACAGCAAGATGACTATGAATATTAATCTCAGGGAGCATAGAAGATTATTTCATTGTGCATACCAGTTTAAATATTTAAGACCTGGGGTAATAATAAATTTAGTACTCTCAATGCAAAAATAACCCTTTAAAAAATGAATCATTAATCGGTGATTGGAATGACACAGTGTCATATTTCTGATGCAAATGTTTCTTTTCAGGAAGTCTTAGGATGTTGGATAAGCTCCTCAATCCTACTATCCTTCCAAAAATCCTAATCCTGATAAACCTTACTTTGATTTCCTTTCTGTGTCCGTTCCTGGCATGGTATTTAATCCCATTGGCATTTTTGTAGCGTTTCTTACAGCCTGGTACGGGACAGACAAAAGGTTTGTCATCGGAGCCACTTGTGCTGGCCATGCGTAGAATCAGATCAGAGCTGAACTCATCTTGCGTTGTCCATGAATTATCGCTGTCTGATTCGCTACCAAAATCTTCATCGAATTCACTTCCTACAATATAGCATTGATGGGTTAACATGTAATAAATTACCAGTCAGCAGATAGACAATTCTAGAAAAATCAACTTTGCGACCACAACTCAACCCACCCAAACACCCGAAATCAACAAAAAGTCCATTTTATATAAAATTAATATTTTTAACAATTCATATTTTATATAATTTTTTTTTAGATCTCAGAATTGTAAACTAGTGGTGCATGCAAGAGAATTTGCTTTTGTGAGCAACAATTTTCATAGCATATTCTACATTTTCTAAATAGAAATCCACAACATGAAATCCTAGATATAGAGGAAATCTTATTTATTACAAATATAAACACAAACAAAATATATCCTACATGTCCTACAGTAATTGAAGTATTTTTAAGTTAAACTTGGTCACTTAATTTAAACATTTATTTGTTTCAATGATTATTTTTTAACTAAAGCAACATCGTAACCACCTACCTGCAAAACGTGTATTAAAAAAAAAGGACCACTTTGAGGATTATGATTAACAAAATTTTGTCAATATTTGATAGACTTTAAATGTGAAAAAAAAAACACACCAAATTTAACACAATGTTATCTTAAAAGACGGACAGCGCCGTGTACACAGCAGCCCAACACCACAGTTTTAGTTAATCGTGAGAATATTGGACATGTTTAATATTTAAGACGCGCCTAGTTTGCGTCTAACTCACACATACCAGATGCGACAACAAATCATGTCATTCTGCGTTGTACGACACTGCCTGAATTGCAAATACCAAGAAGCATAATAAATTTTAATCGAAAGACACGTTTATTTGAAAACATTTATATTAAATAAAAATCACCTGTTGGTGTTGAACTTCTTGGGGTTCCTAAGACCGGTGTGACCACATGGCTTATCATTGCATTTAAGTGGTTCTTTAACTTCTTTCGACTGTGACTTGATGGTATAGGTGAATTTTGCTGGCCATTTTTTGCAGCC
Source organism: Anneissia japonica (assembly GCF_011630105.1). NCBI lineage: Eukaryota > Metazoa > Echinodermata > Crinoidea > Comatulida > Comatulidae > Anneissia > Anneissia japonica. Next base: position 163,929 of record NW_022701263.1, read on the forward strand.
TCTGTTACAAACCTAAAGTAGAAGGGAAAAATAAATAATAATCTAGTGCTAAACTAAGAATCTGTTGAGATGTATGTATTATCCAGTGTATAAAAACTAGGGTTAAAGGTTTTAATTCACTTTCCTTTTACCAACTATAAATTTGTCAACAAATATAATAAAAAAAGTAATGAAAATAAAAGCTTAAAGGTCTTAATATAGCATTATTTTTATGTTGGATTATTTAATATGATTTAGAGTACTGGGTAATGTCAGTATAAGTATTAAGATAGTTGTATCACATATATCATGCAACATTCCACCTACACTTTAAGTGGCAAATTTAAGTTGGATTTGAAGTAAATGGATTAATAAATTATTTCAATGAAGAATTGCAAACCTTTTAACATAGCTGAGTGCTACAGACGTGGGCTGCTGCAGCTCTTGTTTTTCTAGGAATCCAGGGTCCTTGTCTGAAAGAATAATGAGAAAGTATATTCATGTAAAAGAGTACTGCAATAATTATACATGGTACACATTGTAAGCCACTGGCGAACAAATTTACAATTGACATTCAAAATTGTTATTCTTTTCACTTTTTGATACCATATTTATAGAGGCTGACTCTTTCAGCTTAATTAAATTCCAGAATGTCAGCTGCACAGTATTTGTTGTACGAATATCAACAATTCTCCAAGCCTCCTGGCCTGCCCTTCGCAGCACACCTGGCCACAGGATATGCAAATATACAGACACAGAGGTCGGAGATCATTGCCATTGATCGGTCTCTCTCTTGGGCAGACAGCAGTCGTCGCTACTGTGTGTCATTATTTTGATGTGTATTTAAATTAATGAATTTACATTTATGGCAGAAAAAATTCTCCAGGATGTGGATTGAAATCACACTTTTATATATGAATATTTTTAACAACCAGGATAATTATTTATTAATTTATTTATCTATTCTAGAGAAAAAAATGTCTTGAAATGTCAGCAATACATAATGCAGTACTGAATAAAATCATGAAAACCTAAAAAATAACAAAATTAAGTATGCTTAATTAAGCAAATATAATAACATTATTGTTAATTTTTATGAAAAAAGTTACACAAATCAGAAATAACAAAAATTTAAAAAATAGCAATAACCACAAAAATGTATCAGAAATTAAAACATGGTGTACATTCATTCAGTGTCAATCATTAACAATGAACATTTTTCAATAGTTTTTTTTTAGTCAGTAATTTACAGAATTTGTCTAATTATTGTAATCATTAATTGTTGTCGCAACTGAATTTTATAAAATGTATCATTTTTATTGCTGAATGTAAAATTAAATTTTTCTTCAATGTCTAAAGAATGGCTAATTTATCCCTGATATCAAGCTGCCATTTCTGATATCGTTTATGACTGGGCATAAATTTAAAACAAATGTGCAACATCTTTGATGGTAAAACTATTTTTACAAATTTTGCAATTTCCTGCATCATTGGTCAGAACATCTTAAATAAACCTTGGTTTTTTTTGTTACAACATTTTCAGTTTAGTCACTTAATTTTGTTTCAGCAGCAAATTGTCCATTTTGGATATCACTGAAAAAGCATTCTAAATGCTACACTTGTACCAATAATTATGTAGTCTCAAGTTACTGATATTTGTATACACCTACTGTACAGTATGCAAGGGTATTTCATTCTAAGTATACAATCAATATAGTTCTCAAGAGCCTGAAAATGAACAATTTCATCTAAGCCCCACAAAAGAAGTCCCACAAAACAATAGTACAACAACATACGCAAAGATGTACATTTGTGGGACAACATGCTTATGAGATGCACATAATCTTAGCCCTGTTTTGATTGGTCAGTGGTTAAGTTTCATTGGGCTTATTCAACTGGTTTATTTCGTTGAGTACGAATTTTCGTTGAGTATTATTTTCATTCGACTGGTTCGTAAAATAGACTTCGTTGACAACGAAAATTAACGTACCAGAATGCGTTAATCAGCATTGAGCTATGCATGTGACCAAAGAAATATGGCCGATTGGTCAGTTTAGCAACAACATTTGCCTTAATATAATTTAGATTATATTTCAGAAAATAAAAATCATAATATTTACCCACATTGAAGTCAAAAAATAACTGTAGGCTAACAGAATTCAAAAACTGGATGAAACATTTTTTTTTACGAAAAACCCATACTGTCAAAATCCGAAGCAGCTTTGATTACACAGCGTGTATCGCAGTAACTATGCAGCCATTTTTTTTTTTTTTTGAGTATTTACCAGTATTTTTTTCAACCGGTCATTTTCTTTAAGTAAGATTATACCACTGCGCAGGTGGGCGGGGTTTAACGAAGAAGGACCAGTCGAATACGGCCATTGACACTCCAGAAAGGCCCATGGTCCTGGTGACCACCAAGGATTACCATAGAGTGTATGAACATGAAGGTTTTGGAGCCTTTTTAATTTTAGAATTCCATTCACCATTTTCACTTTCAACAATTAAAACACTATTGACCCAGAAGTTCTAATCCAGTAGATGGTAATATGTTACTCTAATATTATCATAAAAATTCATTAACACATGCAAAATAATAAAGAGTTAAAGCACAGAGCAAAATTGATTAATACCCTGTTGTTTCGCATTCTGGTATGATTCCACATTCCCATTTTTCGAACCCCTCCCCCCACGATCTGAAACCAGCCTACCGTTGCATCCGAGAATGCTAACCTAGCCTAGGCCTGTCACGCCAAAATTGGTCTGGGCCAAGAAAGGTCCGGCGGACAGATTTTGGCCGCTAAAATCGGTCCACTGGGTTGGTTCGGTCCCACTTGGATAAAATTGGTCTGTCAGCCTAGCCACTTGTAAAGTGTCTGCTGCACGTAGGGTAAGATTGTTTCTCCAATGGAGCGGAGGGAAGTAATTTATGCTTCTCCCACACTTGAAAAATCTTTTGCAGTAACAGAATGATTCGTATTAAACTTTTGTGGACATGTTTTATCAAACACACATGATAATGCATTTCCTAGGCGACACACAGCACGCATCATTTTCAGCACTGCAGCCATGCTTGGCCTAGGTTTGGGCCTAAAATGAAACACAAGACTGATTTATTAGTTTTACATATTTCATATTATTGTGTGGGTTATTAGGTCATAAAATACAGTAATTGTTCTATTACATGAAAATAAAGGGGTCAATAATTTCTTTGAAATGATTCTCATGTCTTTCATCACGGCGTTAGCAAGCACACAACCAAAACAAAGCAAGGTAAAAAATAAACTAAAGCGGACCAACACGATTTACGATCATATCGTTAACTTCTTTTCTAACTTTTTTTTTACACAAAAGAGTTTATTGGGCACAAAGAGCGAAAATAACATACTAATTTTTGTGGTTGTACAGTATACTCAATTTCACACGTGACACAACGAATGAAAAAATATTATATAGAGATGAGATATTAATCTATCATTTGATTAAAAACAAATATGAACAACGCTAAAAAAATAGGTTTTCAGTCAACTCGGCTCTTATCCGACTCAAACCATACCAACTCGGTCCTTAACCAACTTGGCCCATAACCGACTCGGCCCATATACCAATTCGGCCCATATACCAATTCAGCCCTTCTCAACTCGGCCCTTAACTAAGGCAGCCTATAACCAACTCGGCCCATATACTAACTCGGCCCTTGCCAAACTTGGCCCATACACCAACTCGGCCTTGCCAACTCGTCCCACTACCATTATCGAACGGCTGGAACTACTGTCTGATGTTCCAGAAATGGTGTCTGCTGCCCTCTCCAGTTGGATGTAACAGCCTCATGAAATGAAATGCTAAGTTACGGGTTTTACATTTTAATGTAATTACTGTAGCCTTGGAATACTGTTTTTAAATTTATTTTTATTTAATTTCAGGAGGTACAAAAATGCTGAAATGTGAAGAGTGTTGTTTAAATATTTTAGATGGCTCTAGTTCCAAACCAACTGTGCATACAACGTCGAAAAGTGTTATATCCATGAAAAATTTACTTGCTAAGCATAGCATATATGGATACCTTAAATATTATTTTTAAATAGCTGAACACTGCAACAGGCTACTGCCAAACGAAATAAACTATGTATAGAGAAATACAAATCTTGGGAAATAAATGTTTCAATATACTGAACTGATTCATTTTTCCTATCTATATACTGTAGTAGGCCTACTGTCATGAAAGGCAGATGATCCTTGTGTGAAAATTTCTGATATAAATTAACATGAGCAAGAAAATCTTAGCAAATCTTATCAAACTGTTTTGCAATAACTTATTACAGTATAAACATACACACAATTTATTAAAAAGTTATCCTATAAAGTGTCATTGGAAATTTTTTGTGGTAATATTATCCACATACAGTAGGCGTAGTATAGTACTAATAAATGTTTTGTTAAAACGGAATTCTTCAAAACACCCCATCTCGCATGCCATCTTTGAGATCGTTAAAGATGATCCTATCATCATGTCAGTGTTATTACGGACCTATCAAAGGCTTTCGATGTAATGAATGAGGATATTTTGATACAAAAGATTCATCATTAAAGATTCAGGAAATTATATTTGTCCATAGAAAAATATAGAAAATTTTATTGCTTTGCATGCAGATGACGAAAAAAAAGCATATATACATATATAGTGCCAAAGTTTTAAAAAAAAAAGAATACAAGAAAGTACACTGTGACAACAAAACACACAATTGACAATGAATAATAAAATGTAGGCACAGCCTGGGCACAGCCTAAACTGATTCAGGAATTACGGTACTGTAGAAACTTGCTTCTCAACCTTTTTTTAGGTAGCGACCCACTTTCAGAATGCACCCGTAGTTGTAGTTGAACCTTATGTCCCTTTTTTTAATATATATTCGATATGACCGTTATTTTCGATATAACATTATATAAAAAAGAAAAAGGACATAGGCTTAAGGTTCAACACAAAATATGTAATATGGAACAAACAATAATACAGAGTTAGGGCAGGCCCCAGTAATAGTATTACTTTACTAGAACCTAGGCCTAGGCTAGCCTAGTCCACCAGTCGGTTATTATGGGCCGAGCAGGTTAATGGCCGAGTTGGCAAGGGCTGAGTCGGTTATGGGCCGAGTCGGTTATGGGCCGAGTAGGTTAAGGGCCGAGTCGGCAAGGGCCGAGTTTGTTCATGGGCCGAGTTGGTGATGGGCCGAGTCGGTATGGTCCGAGTTGGTTAAGGGCTGAGTTGACCTGCACCCAAAAAATACAGGTTACTTTATTACTATAATAGGCCTAGGTGCCGGACCGATTTTGGCTCATGAAATACATTTGGCAGGTAATTTTAAAGCCACAATCGTTCTGGCGGACCGATTTTGGCCCCAGACCTAATTTTTCCTGACAGGCCTCCTCTAGGCCTAGCCTAGGCTAGGCCCAGGGCCATAGTTTAAAAAAGTGTGCATTTTTAATTTATGGTGTTACTGTTACTTCACCACACACTAGGCTAGCTAGCCTAGGACCTCTCTGGCCTAGGCAAAATTTATGTCAATCAATCACTCATGCAGAGGGTCAACTGACATCCACTCAATCATCTTCATATCTACTATGGCATACAACAGGACTCATCTACTCATCACAAATACTTTATAGGCCTAGGCCTAGCCTGATGCACACCAGGTGCAGTGTTGATTATCTCTCTCTCGCTCTCGCTGTCTGCAGTGCTGGCCATACACAACAACACACAATGAAAACACTGTATCTCTCCATATATTTACCAATGTGTGCATCCTCGATATGTTCAATCAGTCGATTAACAGATGAAAATGTTAAGTTACATCCTGAAAATCTGCAGACATTTACAAAAAAGAAAGCCATAATATTTGCATCTCGACTTATCCGTTCCTATCATCAAGCGACCAAGGCGGACTCCCGAGACTTTTTTTGTTCTCTTCCTCCACAATAAATAATCCTTCTATTATTATCTTACTGAATCCTGGTGCTCAAATTCCAGAATTGTATTAGTGCGGTAGCGTCATGTGCGTTGAGAGACCATTAATGCGTTTCAAACGATATTCATGTGGTGAGGTCCTTGTAAAATGAAAATTTAAATGACAATGATCCTGGTCTCAATAATGGGTCAAACCATGGAATCATCATGCCTTTTTCTCATTATTTGTATTTACATGTTCATTTTATGTTATAAAAATGATAATGAGAATGATAAATAAATTAATAAGTATAATAATAATATAATGTTAATGAATTTTATAATTAAATAAATTCAATTTCTTTATTGCTGCAAGTGCCATCAATATCTGCTCAAACAATGAAACATAAAAAATACAATACAATGATAAAGTCACATTAATTATAATAATATGAAAATGATAATGAAAGACCCTACACACCCCCCTTCACAGTTGCTATAGTTTTAATAGATCAGGTATAAGACTTTGCCCTCCTCGTACACTGCGTTGTCGCTACAGAAACTCATTTGTCCCAAATTCCATCCATATTTTTAATGTCGGTGTTAAAAGATAAATCGAAGTTTTACTTTTTAATCAATTTTAAAATTTTTTAACTTTTTAACTTTTTAAAAATTTATTGTTTTAGACCAGTTTTTTGGTATGTTGCCTTGTTGTATTTTTTATTGTTACTGTGTGTTCGTATACGTTTCTTTTTAATTATTGTAATTTTTAAAATGCTGCACAGCCAAAATTTCTTTGTATGTATTATGAAGACAAATAAAATTTCTTGAATCTTGAATCTTGAATGATATTATGACAATAACAATGTAATGAAAATTATGATAGATTGTCTCTTTTTTATATAATAATTTTTTTAATTCTAAATTGGAATTTTTTTATATAATGTTTTTCATTTTTTTATGTAATCACTATTTAATGTATGTGCATTTTTTTATATTTATCATTTTATATTAGGCCAAATAAAAAAAATCACTAGTTTCTCATCCCCTCGCGCATCCAATTTCTCTGCCTTTACCAATTTTTTTTTTTTTAATATCCTTTATTTTACAAAATGTATGAAAATCTGGCTAGCTTGCATTAGTAAAATTCCTCTCTCGATTATCCGTGGTTGGGGATGCATGGTATGAATCGTGTCTAGTGCTTCTTTTATTTGCTTTCAATGTGTCTAGTTGGTAAAAGTGAGGAAGTAGTACTATTTCCCATTGGACCATCTTCAATTTGCCAACTTGCAATAAAAAAAAATTAAAAAAAGTGCCCTCATTCTTCTTTGTTCAAAATATTAGAATGAGAAACTATTTTTTTTTTTACTTAGCCTTATATAATGATGTTTGCAATAAAATGAAATTGAATTGAATTGATTTTAAATAACTATTATGACATAGATAACTATATCACATAGATATAGTTAACTATAATGATAATGGTATTGATTAGGCCTAAGTGTTTAAAAACAAATCCATAAATTCTGCAAACAAAAAAACAATAAGAAATATCAGTTAAAAATTAGATAAGAGGCTCAGAGTAATAATTTGTAAAATTGCTCAAATTAGTTTTGAACTTGGGTAGAGGAATGTATCACACAACAGTTCATAATTGACTATACAATCGGAAGCTGAGCCATGAACACAAATTAAACAATGCCCTTTTATATTTTGTGCCACTTAAGTTCTTCAATATTTTCATCACCTCGTATTTTTTTAATCATTGTTTTGTTAAATTATCATTTTAAGTTTTTACTTAGCATCGTTTGGTTTAGCAAACGCGTTTAGGAAAGTTTAGACGAGCGAGAGCGTCTGAAAACATAGAGGCGAAATTTATACCTGGATTTGAGTACCCAAATTCAGTGCATCGTCCTAGCAAAATTCTTCCAATTATCACGTGATATAATATTAATTTAGGTTTCTTTACCATGTTCTCCAATTTAATATATGTTAGGGGTGAATACTATTAGATTAATATTACCATGGATTTTCAGTGTAATAACGGTCATTATTTATTCAATAAGCTAAGAGAATTGAGTATTGAGCAGTACTCAAAATTTCTAGGGCACCAGCGGACCTGGTCAATTATGCAAAAAAATCAATTCAAAATTTGGAGTAATATTTAAGTTAATTAATATTTTTTACTTTTAATTATATTGTGCTTATATAATATTTAATTTTGAAATTTATTTTAATATACATGTTTGGTAATAAATGCGCTATTTTAGGTTTCATTTTGAACGGTTAAAAATATGTAAAAATTATTGTAAAGACTGTGCGCACGCGCAGTTGGCAACTACTCCTTGGTCAGGCAACCGGTGATCATTTTTGAGATTACTTTGTATAGGTAAGAAAATCTTTATATTCATCCGTTAAATTTGAGCCATCGGCGATTAAAATGATATGAAACCTTTAAAATGTTTGTTTTTTCATCTATTCCTTTTCATTTTTTAATCAATATTTAGTTACTTGCATATTTTTTGGATGAATTTCGATAGGCATGATAAACCGGCATTCGCCATTTTTGTTTCGCATTTTTGCAGGTTAATCGTGTAAAATACACCTTAAATTTCACCATGTATTGTGCAAGACTTTGCAATCCATCAGCACAGGCCATTGTAAGTATTATTACAATATGTAGTACTGTAAACGTAGTTTCATGATTGTTTTAATTTATTTTAGCACTAGCTACGGTGCGGTCTAGCTAAATATGGCATTCATTTTTGGATCACAAACTAGCCTAGGCCTACAGCCTCCGTCACCACCGGACTAGGCCTAGACTGTGCCTGGCCTATGTAGGCCATTTGCAAGAGAGCAAATAAGCCGAAGATAAATAACATCCTTACAAAAGGACCAACCTGAATAACATCTAATCTAAAAATGTTTAGTATTAGAGGGTTTGATTTAGAGTATTTTGCTAATATTAATAAAGGAAAAATGATTTTTGCTTTTAGTTTTACTACAAAATTTGGTTTTGTGGGCATTAAGAAATAGGTTCCACTTTTTATCATGATTAAACCACATGTACTATAAAACAGAGCAAATGAAACTGCACATATCCTGATGACTACTGTATTCCATAACTTTTGACTCAAGCCTATATATTTCTTTGCATTGTTTTTCAAAACTTTCGCTAATCCAGCTCATACCACTACCAGTTTTTTGTGCAGTATTTACAATTATTATTTTTCCTTCCTTCTGTGACATGTAGCTACAAAACGACCAGGAAACACAAGTTCTTATTCCCAGACTTTTTCCCATTACTTCCAGTTTTATAAAAAAGTATCTGAGAGTTTTAAAAAACAGCAAGTATTCTTGACAATTCTGTTGGGTATGTTCAACCCATATAGGATCTGTGGTTCAACTAACAATGCCTCAACATGGTTTTCTTTGTACACACAGATGGAATTTTGTCATACAAAAGTGCTTCGGTTAAAAGAAAGATCACAAATTTTTTGAGTTGTACTGTAGTTATTTCTATAAATTGCTGATGCAGAAAGCTGAGGGTGGGTGGGGTTTTACTACATTAAAGTGCCTACATTTAGCTTAGTAATATTAACCCACTACTCTATTAGTAACCTAAACTGAAAAAATAATAGTTACACAGGGTTATTAGAAGTTTTACGGTATGCCTCCATACTGTATATCTATAAACCATGTGTTTCTGAATTATACAGGTAGCCAGAAGTTCAAGACTTATAAGGCCAGCTGCTAGTTCAGTAAGCTCTACAAATGTTCAAGAACAAGTAAACAGGTACTTTATTGCATTTTGTAACTGTATTTTCAGATGATTATTTTCTCATGCTAATTAATTTAGGGTCCAAATTTGTTTTCAGTATATATTGCAATTCTAAATTTGTCCAATATTATTCACATGGATTACAAAAACATTCATAATTATATTGAATCAACATTGCACTGTGACAGCAACAGAGTAAAAATAAAGTTATCACAGCCACTTTGTATTCAACGAGTTTAACACGTGTTTTGCAAGGAAACTAATATTCTCAGTCTTGCTTTTTTTTTTCTAATGGAAGCTTGCACCATGCAAGACTGAAAATATTTCTTTAATTTAGTAATTTTTAAGGTGTATGTATTTTTATTTTATTTGATTTTATATTTTTTTTTAAATGTTAGTTCATGAAATGCTTTTTTATACTACCATTATTGTGTACTTTAATGCATGAATCATTTTGTTGCAGACGTTCTCTAGCCACATCAAATGGACTTGACGGTTTTACTGCTCTTCTAACTCCATCCAGTAGACTCGCTGGTTTTACCGCTCTCCTAACCAAATCAAATAATCAGGTATATAATTTTTCTTTTATTTTATGTTTCCTTAAGAATACTTTATTTTAAAAATGATATGTGGTATATTGTCTGATATTGTGCTTGATAATGTAGTGTATTTGCTGTTTCTTAAGGATATCCATTACCACACCATATTCTAAGCAAGTATTCCCATTAACTACATTTTCCTTGACCATGCCTTGCTCATTTTCCTTCCAGATGATAACATACCAAATGACAACTAAATTTCCTTACATATTCTCTTAACATATTTTGCAGGTCTTAAGCCGTGGATTTCAAACCTCAGCTGTTCAACAGGATGTAGAAGCAGCTGCCAAATTCATTGGTGCAGGAGCTGCCACCGTAGGAATGGCCGGATCAGGTGCTGGTATTGGCACAGTCTTCGGTAGTCTAATTATCGGTTATGCACGAAACCCATCATTAAAACAACAGCTTTTCTCGTATGCTATCCTGGGATTTGCCTTGTCTGAGGCTATGGGTCTTTTCTGTTTGATGGTGGCTTTCCTCATCCTATTTGCGATGTAATTTGTGCATATGAACAGTTTGAATCTACCAGAGAGTGTTAAGGCAATTTTGATTAGAGCTGTGTTCACCAAAGAACGTCAGTTTGAAATGCAGATAACTAGAGATTTACCGAAAAAATTGAATTAAAATAATATCTTGTTCTGTCTTAAAAGAAATTTTATTATAAAATCTACACTTTGTCACCAAATATATATTAAAACTGCCAGTTGTAATCTATAATTTCCATTGAGGCTAAACTGACCTTCAGGGTAACTTTACTACTTGCTATTCACATTATCTCTTATATAGAAATATCAAGTCTTGAGTAGTAGACATATGCCCCCCTAGACCAAATCATCAGTCCTGTGTGTTACAAGTTTGGTTTGGTTTTTTTCTGTTAATTGTGGTTAGTCATAGTATCTCCTGGGACAACAATTGACTCTTATCCACAATGCAAACAGTTCTATATAAGAGTGTTGATAACCAATAAATACTTATTAAAATTAAATTTATTGCGACTGTTTTTTTTTAATTTTCTGGTCTTGGTGAATTAGTGGCAGAGCGAAGGGAACACGGACATTCTGATTCTTGTAATTCATAGTTATACTAACAGTAGACCGAAGTAGTTGCCAAAACCTTAGCTGATGGGTACAAATACAATAACAGGCCTGATATCTTTGGAGGAAATCAATGCTACAAAATATAGCCGAGTGATTGGATTGCATTTTTAGCGGCATTTGAATGTAAATTCAGTTATACGAGTTTGATACGAGATATGACTATGCTTTACACAGGGTTAGTGTGTATGCATGCCCAAATAGAACCAATTCGTATGCTGACAGTATGGACGATGAATTCCACTATAGGAATACTGTATAGTACAGTACACAAATTTTCCAAAATAAGAGATTCATTTTAATTGCTTCATATACTGTAGTAAAATGATTTTAGATACCGGTACAGTTAACTGTAAAAATATACACAAAGCAAGTTTGAGTTTTCAAAATATTTTCTTGAATTAGATGTTGCTGTGTTAAAAACAAGACTGCTCTAGTTAGTTTTGGTTGGAATGTCCAATAGCATTTGATGATTAATTCAGTCTAATGCTTTGTTTTGCAAAACATGAGTTATCTTGAACCTACTGAATACAGTATGAACAAATATTGCCATATCTATTTTAACACTAGAAGAGGAAAAATATTAATATTTTGGAAGGCGGTGGTGTGAAATTGAGTGTTTACTGTCATCACATGTCAAACTAGAGCATACCTCTGCCTGAATACAGTACCAACAATATGCAGGCAGTGTATAATGGGCAAAACTGCGGCGTACCCTCAATGAAATAATGGAATTGCCAGTCGCATTCAGGCACATTATTTTCTTTAGTGCTGCAGAACACCCTCAAGAAAATAATGGAATTGTCGTCGTATTTAGATGATGACATAATGTCGAAATATTGAATCCAAACACGATGGCGTGCATTTCAATACTTGGAGTATGTATTATACTTTTTTAAATGGTGTCTTTCTTCGATTATTATATTATATTTATGATGATCGATTCATTAGTTTTTGCATAATCTTACTAACAGACAGCAGTGAATACATAACCTCCTTGGCGGAGGTCATTAGTGGTCGATGTTCCTCTAGGTTATGGTGCTGTTTTTTAAAGAAAAAATATAGATAATGGAGATAACTGGGCTTCAAAAAAAAAAATAAACATAAACAGCATCCTCATAATATATGCATCTTAAGTGCTTGGAAATCATATTGGATAGTTTCTTATACTCCATAGTGTTGAAAAGCAACCATTGCCCTGGCTCCCAGCACCCCTCATTTTGTTACTGGAGCGGTAGGAATCTCAGTCTGACCCTTATCCAAAGGCCCAATTTTTGGATAGTCCAATGTACACATGGGAATAACTAATAAATAATTTATTTGTGCAAAGATTACTGTGAATGAAATCATTCATATTTGTCCTCAAATGTTTTTCTCATCTATTGTTTACAAACATTTCTAACATCAAGCCTGACATGAGAGATGAAATGATACAAGAACACAATATTTTTGGATAGATTTTATTGCAATATCCTTTATAAAAGTAATACTGTAATTATATTTAGATTTGTTTTCTTAAATCACTACTCAAATGTATAGTCCTTGCACTACAATACTTCAAATTATATTTATTGCTTCCCTGAGGATATGGCTGTAAATCCTAACACTGCAATTGAGATTACATGTACCACCATACAGTGGTGGCTCCAGAAATTTGTTGATTGGGGTCCGACATGACTTGCCGGGGGTCAAAACTAGGGGCTGAGGGTGAGAATGCACCCCCTCCCCAAACCAAATTTCAAAAGGTCCACCTCTTTATTGTTATAACTGTTTTATAGGGCCTGTCAAAAAGTGGAATATCATTGGGGAACACTGTTTTAGGCAAAATGTTGGCAATATTAAACACTAATTTAATAATTTAAAACTATCAAGCATGCTAAAATTAATTAACTTGGCTGATTTACAGTTTTTATTACAAAATTCCAATTTTAACTACCAACCAATTTGAGAATTATTGCAAAGAATACAGAAACATTTATGCATCTGGTGGTGCAGAGGGTGCGCATGCACCCTCCCCCAAGTTCTGAAAGGTCAACTTTTATACCTATTGTTTCACAAAAGTGTTCCTCATTATTGCTATAGTATGCATTGCATTTTATATTTAACAGCTCTTATAACCATTTATTTTAATAACCATGGTATGAAATGTGTTGGAAATTGATCAGCATCTGGTGATTACAGATTCATCCACATAAACAAATTTTATCTATAGGCCTGCAGATGTAAAGGACATAATACATTACAGAATTTTTATTTACTACACTTTTTTGTGTTTATATTGTGACTTTATTTTGTGTAAGGATTCGTCTCCCCGTTGTTTCACCCTTGCAGATGTGTTTATTTTTATAGCGTCTTGATGATTAGGCTAATTAATAGCTTAATAAACTAAGACAAACGGGAAGGAGTTGATCGCCCACTTTAAGATTCAGTAAAGTATTGAATGTTAGGGACAAGAAACTCTTAGAATTTTGCGATCCAAATCAAATAATTTCTGAAACTGATTACTGGTTGTCTGCATAGAGAATATACTGAACACCACACAATTGACACGTTACCAATGAAATCAGAGCATTGCAGGGGTTTTCATTTTTGTCTATATTTTGGTTTTGATGTCTGACTTTAACGTTTGCTGAATAAACGTCTAAAACTCACACACAGTCTAAGCTTTATTTCTTGACGTCCATGACCCACGACAAACTGGTGGCAGCGGTGGGATGATGCGATGGCGGCTGTGAAGTTAACAAGTCCAGAACAAGTAATGAGTGCTACATAAATTGATACTCAATGTTTGACCACACAACTGGTAACATATTTATTTATTGTTCACAGAATAGAAATCGTTACAAGTTAAATTAAATTACACAAACTACGTAACATTTGGCGACCACGACGGTGTGCTGTGGCAGAAGACGAAACACAGTTTTCAACTGATTCTTCCCACAAAGTTTAAGACCAGTATCTTTAAAGAGTTAAATGAGAACATGGGTCATCTGGATACAGATAGAGTTTTGGACTTGGCCCTAGAAAGGTTCTACTAGCCACATATGGAAATGGATATACGACACTATATTACCAAATTATGCCAATGCATCAAACAAAAACCACCAGTTCAACCAACCTGAGCTCCCTTAGTGTCTTTTTCAACGACTTCTCCTCTGGAGTTAGTTTCTATCGACTTTCTTCATCTGGAAAGGAGCAAGGGAGGATTCGAATACATCCTTGTGGTTGACCATTTCACCAGACTGGCGAAGGCGTACCCAACTAAAGATAAAAGTGCTAAATCTGTTGCCGACGATTTAATTTTAAATTATGGATTTCCGCATCACATTCACCATGACCAACTAAAGATAAAAGTACTAAATCTGTTGCCAACGATTTAATTTTAAATTATAGATTTCCGCATCGCATTCACCATGACCAATGTCGAGAATTCAAGAACCAATTATTTCAGCAGTTACAACAACTATATGGTATTCAGTCTACACGTATCACTCCATATCACCCTCAGGGAAATGGCCAGGTGAAAAGATTTAACAGAAATCTTTTGAACATGCTGAAAACTTTACCAGAGGACCAAAAGAACAACTGGAGGAAGTGACTTGACAGAATCGATCATGCATATAACTGCAAGAAGCTTAACGCGACCGGATATTCTCCATTTTATTTGATTTATGGCAGAGCACCTCGGCTTCCTATCGACATTTGGTCTCAATCCAGCAAAGGTAATGGGTGAAGTTTTGAGCCACTCTATGTGGCAAACTGGAAATCTGCGATGAGTGAAGCTTATGCCTTAGCAGCAAGAAAACAACTGACTGAGAAGGTCTGCCTTATAACCGCAAGGTCTGTTACACAGTGATAGAGTCTTGGTCACGAATTGTGTTCATCCTGGATGACCAGGTTAATTTCAGTCCTACTATGAAAATGAAATCTACATAGTGGAAAACCGGAAGGGTGCTGGAATGCCAGTTTATACTTTTTGCCCTGAGAATGGTAAAGGTCGGCCTCGTACCTTACATCGTAACCTCTTGTGCCCATGTGATTTCTTGCCGTGTGAAGCAGTTCGTCCACTACCAAATGAAACACCAGTACCAGAAATTCCAGACAGTGTCTCCGACTGTAATGAAGAATTTGTTGACTATGTTGTCTCATTGTTCTTTAGTCTGTCATATTTTTGACTTCTTATGGAGGGGCACCATGAGCGTTTTCTTTAAACGGATACCAGCGTTTAATTTAGTGGGGGAGGGTGTAACACCCTAGAATAATTATCCCAAGAAGTTACCCACATTAAAATAAAAATGGAATAGGCCCTGGGTGGACAATCTGGGTCAAGATAAGTAAATTGATACTCTATGTTTGACCACACAACTGGTAACATCTTTATTTATTGTTATAATAATTACAGAATAAAAATCGTTACAAGTTAAATTAAATTACACAAACTATGTGTGTAACATATACATATATAAATATATATATATATATAAACAAAGAAATAGCATCACCACTTTGTACAGATGCAGTCATAGTAACATGGACCTATTAGTATTAAATAGGTCCATGGTAAGAGTAAGAGAGTATTCCATCGTGAATTTTATGCTGCTGTTAATGTTTCACTGCTTTTAACTGACTTTCGGCAAACTGGGATTCTCTGCTTTTGAGTCAGCAAACTGGCACTCAGCACAGTAGTGTCAGCAATCTGGCATTCACAATCTGGATTTCGACCATGTGGCCCAGAACCAGCGTCGCATCCGAAGTCGCTGAACTGAAAGTTACAGACAATGTTACCCTACCTGGACACAGTGTAAGACGCGTCACTTGTAGTGTAGGCTGAGCGGTGATGTCATTGTAAGTCCAGTACCAGTTAAAAGCATCTTCAAAGTGGTAGAAGGTTGGGACACTGTTATGAAAGGTAGAGTCCGAATTATTGTTGCAAATCCAGAAAAAAGCAATCCATTAAATTGCAGAGTGGTTCCGTAACAACTATGGATCGACTAATCGGAATGGTGCTGAAAGAAGAGGAAGGTTCTAAACTAGAAGTCTGTGTTAATGAAGTGCTGAAGGTTCCAGGTGATGCACATCAAGAAGTGGAGCAAGTACTGCCCATTTATTATACTTATTTATTTATATTTATTATACGCCCATCAAAGAACCCATACCGTAAAACCTCAAATTGAAGCCCAATGGGCTTAATCTCGAAAAGCCCATCTCAAATTAAGGTCCACCTCTTCAGTTTGCAAAATTAGCCTCGAAAAGAAGCACATCTCGGAAAGATGCCCATGGGCTTATTTCAAGATAGCATAGGCTTTTTGAAATAGTACAGCACACTTTACATTAATTTGAAATAAACAAAATAAAAACATGCTTGATTTATATAGTAGTTTAGGTGATTTAATGCCGGTTAATACACTCCATGATACACATTGATATTACAGTGGCCTTATTTATTGTTTGTAGTACTAATTCCCAAAATTTACAGCATTTATTTTTAAATGATTAGGAATCTCCCCTCTTTTACTTTGCAAATGTGGCCTCAAAAAAAGAAGCTCATCTCGAAAAGATTCTGATCCAAACTTCGCAAAAAAAAGCAGCACAGGGCTTTAACTTGAGGATTTACAGTATGCTAGTCCGGTCGTCTTGGTAACCAAGAAAGATGGATCATTGAGACTGGTAATAGATTAAAGAAAACTAAACTCTATCTCTATAAAGGATTTTTTCCCTCTACCTAAGATCGAAGAAGTGTTGGACCTACTGGGAGAAGCTAAGTTTTTCTCAGCCCTAGCTCTCGATAATGGATACCATCAGATCAAACTAGAAGACTCGATAGAGAATTCCGCGTTTAGAGTCCCGTGGGGTCTATATGAGTATTTGCGTATACCACAAGGTCTGAGAAATGCTGCTAGTACTATGCAAAGAGTGATGATCTTTGTATTTTCGGATATGGAATATGGTCAATCTACTGCTATACTGTGACATACTTATATTTTCAGCCGCAGTAGAGGAGTATTTAAAGAGAAAAGAAGGTGCTGAGCCACTTCAGTCAATTTGGACTAAAACTCAAGGGGAAGAAATATAAGTTTCATTCATTTTATTAACCTTTACATCAATTGAAACTTGGCTCTTTTATAAACGAAAAGCTTATAAAATTTTGGACATTATACAGTTAGCGATAATTTTGGATTTGACATATAATCACCAATTACATAAAACACTTGGACAATCAAGAACAATTCTGCGATCAAGAAGTTGCATAGCATAATTTTGATGCTATGATTGTATTTATGTTTTAAAATAAAGCCTCACAAATTCATCTTTTCTGTAATTAAAATACATACTTATTATATAGGCATTTTCCTGGATTATTATTTATTTGTAATTGTCCTGGAATATTTGGTTTTCAAGGAAACTCAGGTTACAAATTGAGGGTCATCCGGGAAGCTCGCTTTGTATAATTAATTAAACAGTTCTTTCTTTTACATTCTTATTTAAGAGTTTTATCAATAGTTTTAGTGAGAGCGAAGATGTAAAAATTTGTAGAGTATGCAGCTGATTGGACCAATAGAGTAAGGTATCAGCAGCAAGAACAAAAGTGGCTAATTCTAGGCTGTTTATAAAGTTGTGTGCTGCTTTGCCAGTAGAAGAAGTCAAGAGAAGGAACGAGGTCGATGATTTGCAGAAAACTTTTGTTCTTTACTGTACATTAAGTCAATTGATTTAACAATTCTTGAAACCAATGAAGTCTAAGAAAGTAACAACATTATTGAATTCAACCCTATTCTAATCACAGACAATTTTCAACCAGGGCCATCTACATCCACAGCTATATCCAATCAAACTCATGCATCAGCTCAGAAGGAGCTTCTAGATGTGGCACGTTTATCCATAAATTATAGAAAGTTAATGGTATTTTCGGGCAGTACCAAGCACGGAAAGGACAAGGATCCCTATCATGTATGGAAAACACAAGCAAAAGCACTGATTGAAGAAGCTGTAATAGAGGTGTCGCAAGCCCAAAAAGCGAAGACTACGGGAGGCACTGCGCTCTCCTACCCTAGAAGTGATCGACGACCTTCGGAGAGAAAATTCATCAGCTACAGCAAAAGAGTATCTCCATGTCTGTGAGGTAAAGTATAGGTCTACACTCACAGGCGAAAAATTATTCCATCAATTCTTTGCCATTGAACAAAAAGTACAGGAGACACCTTCTCACTACCTAACTCGTCTACAGGGAGCCCTGAGACATTTTTTGCAGAAGAGTGGTATTCCTGAAGATAGGATGAATACTGTAATACTATAACAGTTTATTCAAGGAATTATCTATGAGCCACTGCTGCTGGTCGTCCTCCGTTTGAGAGAACTTCAATAAACGCCACCAACCTACCTGACTCTACTAGATAAAGTCAGATGATGGGAGGAAGAAACGTTAAATAAACAACAAAAAGCTAAGGGTCAAAGCCAAAATTCAGTTGCAGCAGGATATACTGTCAGCAACAATGATCTAGCAGAACAAATGAGCAAAATTGAAAAGATGTTAAAACATTCTACATTAGATAACGCTCACATAAATCAACAAAGAAAAGTCAGCCACCTCCAAATAAAGAAAGGGGCATACCATGCAAAGCTCAGATCTTCTGAGGTTTTGTTACAACTGTGGTGAATATGGTCACATGCGGCTCAGTTGTGCAAAAGAAGCAAATGAGACGTTAGTAAATGGAAAACTAATAAGTCACCTTCACCAGCAGGGAAACGCCAAGGGACATCTGAAAAGGGATATTGGATCTCAAGTTACAACAATTAATAATTCTGTATTGGTCTTCACACTAATTTACACCATTTGTCCACACTTTAAGTAGGACAGCCTTCGCTTACAAGGTTGAAAGGCATTCATGTGGGAAAGTTGGAATTTACTAAATTTTTGTATGTGTTTATATTGTGCACTACTTTACTTCGTGTAAGGATTCATTCCTCTGTTATTTCACCCCTTGCGGACGTGTTTATTGTTATAGCATCTTTGTGATTAGGCTAATAGCTGAATAAAGGGAAGGAGTTGATCACCTGCTTTGATCGAGGTAAGATGCACTGGAATATTGAACGGTAGGGACAAGAAAGTCCAAATCGAATAATTTCTGAAACTGATTACTGGTTGTTGGCGTGGAGAATATGTACTGAATGCTACACGACTGACACGTTACCAACGAAATCAGAGCATTGCTATTATTGTTATTATTGCAGGGTTTTAATTTTTGTTTATATTTTGGTTTTGATATTTGACTTTCTGAATGAACGTTTAAAACACAGTCAAAGTTTTATTTCTTGACGTCCATGACCCACGACAATTATGAACAATGAATTGTTATCTGTAGACTCCTCCAGCCTAAGGTTCGCTTCGCACGCAAAACGCACCTCCCCATTGAAAAAATCCTGCCTGCGGGCCTGGTTATAAAACTTTGTAATGTACACAATAATCTAAACAATTCTTTAGCTTAACACATCAGTATGATAGATGGTTTCACTTACCCTTGAATATCCTTCAAGAGTAAAGAATTGCAAGAGGTCCGACTACCCTGATTTTGTATGCATGCAATGGGACAGCTGGCCTCCGGGTCATAGACTTGTTTCTTTAGCTGTCCCTTACCATGTTTCTTGGTGAATAAATAAATGAAACTTTAAAAAGAAGTACTACCACTACTACTATTAAAATTTGAATAGAGTTCGCTTGAAAATTGTCTTTTAAGGACACGCTCCTTCGTGGCAGTACTTTTTGAAATAAGATTACATTCCAACGAAACCATGAGAGTCAGACTTCTTGTAGTTCAATACTCTTTGGTACAACGTAGATTCAAACCAAACTAGGTCCTAGTATTCAGACAACGAGGAAAGGTTTTCGCAATCACAAACAACTATATGATGTTATGACACCCTAGACACTACCGATCAAAACTTATGGTACCCATGAAGTTAAAGATCTTATGTGACATTTGGAGCTTAAAGGATATTTAAATCATCCAGCCACCTGTTTCTTGGTTATCATTTCCCAATGCATCCTTACTAATAGTGACCCAGTACTCAATTAGTAACCCTCTAAAAAAAAAAAAACCAAAGAAACAGTGACCATGGAATTTAATCACAGGTTTTATGGAATTTAGCACTTCTTGTAAAATTTTAATGAAATAAAATTGTAATGTAGTTGTAATTGTCAAATTAGGTATATACTAATTGTAAAACTGTATTGTAAAATACATGGAGCATATTTCATGACCATTTATCCATATTTCCAAGAACCTTTAAAACATGGTTATCAGTGACTTCATTCTTAGTTGGTTCTGAATGCAGCCCATCTAACTGGTCCTCTTCATAAGGCTGATGTTCCAACTCGGTCTCCAACTGACCTTTTACCATTGGTTTACAGTCGGAAAACAGCAGTTGTTGTAAATAGCTCAATCGGTCCTCAGCCTCAAACAATTCCTTTGAGTTCCACTCGTAATATGGAATCTGTTGTGTAATCAATCAATAACAAACAAAAAATCAGTTACAATAAATCAATTAATTACTTTCATCTACAAATATCAAAACTATACATGTTAATACAGTTAGCCGGACATACTGTCCAATCCATTGTGACTCTGTGCAAAGGCTTTGTGATGTGACACCATCAGCTGATATTTTACAGCAGTCTGAGTCCTATCGAAATCATCTGTCGATGTTGCCTTGTCATGTTGCGGTTTCATCAACAAAAAAAAGCATTCTTTCCATAATGAACGTTGGCATTAACATATTAATGGCATTATTGTTGTTTGATGCCAAAGGGTACTTACAAGTGAATAAAGAAATCTAAAAATTCTTAATGTTACAATAGACAGACACACTCAAAATACAGTTTATAACTTTAATCATTGTTCTCTCCTTTTTAGGATGGTATAATGTTCTTGATATTGAGAGGCTAATAATTGGATATAGATATAGCATTCATATTGCATATAGGAAACAAGGCCCAGAAAGAAGCACTGCAAGTTGAGACACTACATATAATTTTCAGTAGTAAATTGGGTTAACTACAATTCACCAAAAACAAATGTACTGTACCTGTATAACCTTGTAGCCAATAATCTCTAGATTGTTTCTCTTGGCAATGGAGCTAGCTTTACAATGATGTGACTTCAAACAAAATTGATTATGGAACAAGTATTCAATAGCAACCCTGTTGAGATATAAAACGTGTCAACCACACAATTAATTAATTAATAATTTCATCATCAGCAGGTATAGTAAAGGCGACACTTTTTTTTATACCTTGTTTAGCAAACCCACCACCTGCCAATAAAGGTGATTTCGTCATGAAAAAATGCTGCCTTGATATCTCGAAAAATAAGATATGTACTGTATATTTTTTCCTAACTATATAAATTTAAAAGATTTTAACCATTCTATTACTACACTGTTTACATTCACTAATAAAATTTTATTTTTATTTTCTCCTCCATCTGAATGTTTTTGGCAAAACTATTTGCTAAATCAGAAAACTATTTTTTTCCCACCCTCCTCTGCGAATCTTTAAAAAAATAAGTTTGCGAAACAAGGTATAAAAAAGTTTTGCCTTAAGTAGTTTAAATCAAAATTATTTACTGCTTGCTGTTTTAGCTGTAAAGCACACTGAGGTTTTTCCGTGCGGAATGCGCTATATAGGAGTGGCATTATTATTACAGGATGAAAGTAAATATGGAATGTATAATGAAAAACATGAAATGTATATACAAATGTATATGAAGCTTGGGAAAAGCTGTTTAAATATATACTGTTTGTGTTGAGTTATTTACTGCAAGTTATCTTTTAACTGAAATTAGAAACAGAAATAAATGTCATCGCCAGTTCAAAATGAGATTACCAAAAATGACCACAAAATGTACATCATGACATATGATATAATCTTAGATATCAAAACATTTTGTAAAACATAAGTTTCTAAAATTAACTTGCCTTTGAGCACCTGGCGGTAATTGCTTTACACTAACACCCCATTTAGAGGAATGAGATGTTCCGATTGCCATGTCCTTGCATTGATTCAGGACACTTCCATAGTCAGCACAGGGTAACACTCTACCATCTGTGTCAAGCACACACTCAAAGTCTAACAAAAAAGCAATTAATGAGATATAAAAGTGTTGAACAAATACAGTGAGGATATGTGACTGTTTCCAATCTGTTTTAAAACTTTCTCATGCATGTAACAGTATATACTTCAATTATTTATTACAATTCATATCTGGAACTCAATGAAAAACAATGCCATTACAATGAATGAGCATTAAGGTTTTGATGTACCATATCTAGTTGTGTGCACCCCAAGGTATATTTCATTTAAGCTAAAAATTTTTATTGTAATTTAATTATCAAATTAATTGGCATCAAATTCACTGGAATGTGCTTTTTTATATTGAATGACTAAGCTGAATAGCAAACAAATTGTAATCTAATTTTTTTTTTTTTATTTTGTGTGTAAACAGGCCCTTAGTCATATAGCACATTCTACTGTGACATTCACTAAGCAGCCATTTCTACATAACCTACAGACAGCACAGAGTAGATGTAATTGCAACAAGCACAAGAATTAATGTGTACTCATCATAATTATTTTGTGTCACATTAGATTATACCATATGTATAAAAAAAATGTGTATGAAAGGAAATTATCATTAAAAATAGAACTTACGTAGGTTGTAATGGTATGGCGTCAGAACATTAGTTCTTAGATATGATGGACCTCCACAAAGTTCTGTTAGAAAATATTTTATCTCCTGTATAGTATGGTGCCTTTGGTTTTCATTTATTACTGAAAGAAAAAAAAAAAATTTTAATCAAACACTTACAGGACTGTACTGTACATTATTGCCAGTATGCTACAAAAACAGGCATAGGCTCGTACAATTTGTAATAATAATAATAATAATAATAATAAAAATAATAATAATAATAGTTGGATTTATATAGCACTTGTATACACCAGAGTCACAAAGCACTCTAAGTCTGGACTAGCTAGTATAGTAACTTTTTTCTCCACTTCGTGTCTGAGCTACCCAGTAAGTAGGTGCCAGCTACACTTGTCCGTCCACAACAGGGGCTGTATGGACCAGTACACCAGAGTAAACCCCTACTCATCTTGAAAAATGTACTGAGTTCTTTAAAGTGCACATGAGACAATTGTGTACACAGGCCTATAATTTATAGTCCTTATCCGAAAAGTCTTGCTCCACCTCCACAACCATAAACAAGTGTACTGTTCGAACCTGCACCGATATTATAGCTGTAGATTGCAGCGCTCCTGCCTTAAACCGCTTGGCCATTCGAATCTAATAGAATGTAGGATAACATACAGTCTTTTTGTATGCAGATTGACCCAAAGGTAATTAAATTACAAGATAACATGAGCAATTTACATTGAAATTTGGAAGGACCTTAAAAACATCTGAAAATGCTTTGGTTGAAAATGAGCCACTTGTATGAATGTCTTCATTGGTTAACTTAATGTAAGTAGGCTGCTGTACTCCTTAGTTTAGTGAATTATGATTGCATCAATTTAAAAAAAAAAATAAAGATATTCAAGATTTTTGTTGAGTAGTCTGTCAACAAGAATATTTTTTTTGCTTCAGTAGGCCTAAAGCAGCAGTCACCAACAAGTGAATCATTCCTATGGTCACACTGTGACCATCAAATTAAATGCTCCCTTTAACCTACTGTACAGCAAATATATCTATTAGAATATTAGCATAAGTACTAGGGAACTTTGGTAGTTGCTACAGAAATTTTGCCTAATTACGGACATACAGAAACAGACGAAAATGCTACGGAAATTTATCATAGGCTTAGACCCATAAATAAATACTGTAGGTAAAAGGTCCAGAAAAAATGAATTTTCCATCAAGATATTTGGTTACATTAGGCATATCATACTTGTCAGATTACTGATAAGTTCTTGTGAATAATAAGAAAAAGTGGCCCGTACATCTTTATCCTGTCCTGTTTTTTTTTTGCAATTCCACAACTGTGAAGTCCTGTACAGTACCTGACATTTTGCACTCAGGACAAATTATTGGGTGCTACAAAAATATTGTATTTACAGTACTATAGATATTTGAAGACTTGGTTACAGAAATGTATGTTACTAACTTGAGCCATCACAGTCTAAAATATTGTACTTACAGGAAGGCATAAATTCTGGGCAATGCTTCTGATGAAACCATGGAATTTCATAATGTGGACACTGCAGTGCCACAGATCTGTTTACACAAAACAGCCTGTGCTGGTTAAGGATTTTCTTCCTTGATGACACTAGAAAAAACATTGAAATATATTATTTTATATAAAAATAAATAATTTTCTTTTTTTAAAGAAATAACTTACAACTGTGTACTAAAAATCTTCATTCAGTTAACAAATGTACGTTAATCTGGAAACTAATGTAGCATTAATTGTTTCGTGTGCAAATGAAAATATTCATTGCAGATTAGCAGTTGTATGTTCTGTTCTCTTGACAAACAACACTATATCAAAAAGGCAGGCTTTAATTAAACAGAAAGTTTTTATTGTGTCTCTGTCTCTCCCTCTCTACTTGTGTACATACAGTCATCACAATGGTAGGCTCTTGTACAGTACGCAAACAGCTTATAGAAAAGGCGCAGCAGTTCAGGACTGACTACGCACGTGTCTGAACTTATCCAAGGTTGCCAGTGTAACATGACACTAATGCTGGGCTTTGTGATGAGCCCAGGATAAACCTGAAGTTTATTATGCAACAAATAACTAAAAATATAAACCATAACCTACCTTTGAGTTGCTTATCAATGTTCATCAGAAATTCAACACTAAATATTTTTCTTATAAGGGGCTCTGGGAAATACCCGCTTAAACTTAGCAAATAGGCAAGATGAAGGAGATGATCAGTTGATACCACATCCAGGAATGGCATGAATCTTTCTGCACAAGAATCAAGGAATGTTGGCACGGAAGCAGGAACATAGTTAAATATGCAGTAAGGTGTCAATATGCTTATTATGTGATTCAAATCAATGCATTCTATGTTGTCAGAGATGACTTCAGCAGCCTTGTCCAAGACATCCCTCTGAAGATACCCAGTTTTACTGACTCGGTTGATGCTCTGAACTGCCATCTTTGGACTCAATCCGACAATACAGTTGCTGTACTGATCCATGGCAGTTACCAGATAGTCAGGGTCAACTCTTGATGACACCAACATATCAATGTACTGGTTCAGATAAATTATGCTTTTTATGTTTAAAATGTTTTCACATGAGTAGCTACCAACCTTCTCATTTAATCTTTTCAAATTTCTCATTACCTCACCACTTAAAGAAGGCTTTTCAGAAAATGTCTTTAAGATTTTCCTAATTTGAAGTATATCACCAGCATGGTACGCAGACCACATGCTTTCAAGTCGCTCTAAAACTTTTACATCCAAGCTGGTGCAGGGTAATTGTGAGAAACAATATGCTACATGTTTTACTCGACTTGTGGAAATGGCATTATCTAAAATCTCCAAAAGTTTTTCCTTCAAAATTTCAAATATTTCATCAGCAGGGGAAATGTCAACATTTTTAAGGCACTCACATATACGAATTAGGTCATATATTGTGAGTTCAGATATAAGATCTTTAACCCTTTCTGTAATCTTTCGTATAAGTGGAGAGTCGTTGTTGTGTCTCATAATACGCAGTCCATTACAGGCACCTTGAATAAACTCAGCAGTTATTTTATCAGTATTTGCAAGAAGCTTTTCTTCTAATTGATGTCTAACATAAGAAGATGAAATTGGTCCCAAGACATCCATTAGGCATATAATCTCTTTTACCTTATTCACCTGCGGAAGTACCTGCATGAACCGTGCTCGTATAGATGAATTCAATTCCTTATGACTAAAACCAAGGTAAGCCATACAAAAGTGAACAGAACTTAGGTCAGTTACAGACACACTTAATAACTTTGGCAGAAGTATGTTCGCACAGTGTTTTAGTATCCTTGTATGACAGTTCCTGATGATCACTAGTGCTTGCAGAATGAACCTAACAGACTCAACAGGTACCTTCTTAGGATCTGTTTCTTCTAAAAGACACCAGGCTCTGTCCAAGACTTCTTTCTCAAAGGTTTTAGTGCAAATTGGCATAACAGCTACTATCAGACGTGCGAAGGACTCAAAGTCTTCAATTTTGTGCAGCTCTTTTTGGAAAATGTCGGCAATCTTTCCCATTGTATGATTCCTGATCTGCTTCCGTTTATGGAACCAAACTGCTACATAAGATAACTGAGTATAGTTGAATGAATGCAGACGATGATGGCACTCCGACTGAACAACATTGGCAAGGCTCAACCCCTGATCTGCACATAATACCAGCAGGCTATTTAATATAGTAATTAACTCAGTATTACTCATTTCCGAGACAAGATTTTCTGCTAAGATGCAAAGATTAACAAAATCCTTATTCTGAACTAGATCATGAGGCTGCTGACCAGTATTCAATTCTATTATCTTACTCAGCTGCAAGAACACTTCAGCAATATGTACAGATCTCATTGAAGATCTCCTTTTTTCAGCAACATTCAAAATATCTTCTAAGGATTCACTAGTGCTGACCTCCTCTATAATTTGATCTGAGTATGAAGCCAACATTCCCCATGGTACAAATCTTCTTGATCCTAGTTTGAAAGTGTTCAATAAAGGCTTTTTAGTAGGCAAACCAAAAGAGGTTAGCTTTTGTTGACTAAATGTTTGGGAGCTTCGTAAGTTTTTTACTGCTAAATGTTTGATTTTCCTATGAATTGTTTGTTGATGTCTTGGATTCCACAGTGCACATCGGTAGCAATAGAAGCTGACTCTCTTACAACACAACATATTTTATCTGTTGTTTTATCTTGTTCCTCTCTGTGAAACAAATATTAGTCTGTGAATGAAATGAATATAGGTATAAGACACATATATTATTATTGTATACAGTAGTTATAACTATACTCTATTTGAATCAAATGCTACATTAATTACAGTAGATTTGCTATTCATAAGGTCTCGAAGACTGCCTCATAAGTAGGTCATTATTCTGTGAAAAAAAAACAGAGAGCTTAAAGTACTGTGCAACCTCCCATGTTTTTAAATGCAACATTGTATTGTACATGAAATGGCTGGTGAGGATCTTATCTTCAATGCAATTTAATTTAACTATGCAGTACTGTAGTTTGTCTTCTTTTGATGAAAAAAAAAATAAGACAAATTATTTAAAGGACCAAATTTTTGAGTATTTTCATAAATTTTGCAAGAGTACAAAACATACGCTTTTACTTAGAGGATGAGAGGGGTTGGAATCTAAGGATGTATTATTTTATGATAAAGACAGTGATGATCTCAACATGGAGGTATCCTCCATGATCTCAAAATGACAAAAATCATCATTTACTTTAATATTGTGTACAGACAGGGGAAGGAGTGGTCACCGAAAAGTGTTTAGTACTCTTATGAAATCTTGTGAAAATGATGAAAATAATGGATGACCATTCCATGGCTATTGAAGTTACTGCAAAATAGGAGTGTCTGCCAATTTCGAGGGTTTGCATACGCAAAAACTCAAGAATCATAGTTATTAAAACATTTAATCAACCCTGGACTTTTTGGCAAAGGGCGCAGACACTCCAAAAATTAAGTAACTATATACATAGGCCTACATGTCATTTGTTGACTAGCAAACCTTATTCTTCTTATATATTTATTCAACTTTCTTTATATTGTAGAGTGTTGCCCTTCCAGCTAGACTGGTATTAAGTGACTCTCTATAATAAAATAACATTAAAATTAATAAGAAAAAAAAAACAACATACAAGAAATATCATACAAAAATTAACAATCACAGAATTAGGCCTATGATAGCCTATCGGATAGGCCTAAAAATATATTTAATAGAATTCATTTCTGTATAGAAACAGTAATTACAATTAGTTTATACAAATCTTAACAAAAAGGATATGTTGTAGGTCAGGCCTAGTAGGGGCCTACTGTAACTAGGCAAGGCCAGCTAAGTCCAAACAAGCACTAGGCTAGCTGGGCCTAGCTAGGCTAGGTTAGGCCTAGACCTAGGGCCTAGGCCTTAGACTTCAGAGCGGCTAGCCTAACGCCTGGCTCTACTCTTTCTCTAGCTTAGTTAGGGCCATAATACTTGATATAAAATGTTTACCTTATTAAAATGATCAGAGCGCATAATATATTACATTTGATTCAAATATAATCTAAATTCAAAATGCAATCCCACCTTGTAAGTAAGTACATGCTTTAATGGTCATTCGTCCTCAGCAGCTGCTGAGCCGCTGAGCAGAAAAGTGGAACGTCCCTACCACAAGGCATGGTAGATTCTAAAATGGCAGCTTCCATGAAAAAATTGGCAGGGTGTACCAATATTAAATCCAATAGGTTACATATCAATATGGGTATTTTCAATGTTATCACAAATATGAAGTATTGAACATGTAAAATATTTTTTAGGTATATTTATTAGGAAATTATATTGCCATATTGATACCTCTAGAAGTGCGACGTGTTAAAATTGTACACTTTTTCAACAAGTTGATTGTATGTGCTGTTGGGCAATATTTTCAAGTTGTTATTGCATTTTTACATGCGCTGTGCTAATCTGGGGATGACGAGAGGGGAAAGTACGTGTAGATAGGCCTAGGTAGGTTAAATTGAATCGAATCTCTAAAACTATCTTTTTTTTTAAGCATCCTCGTTTATGTATAAATATACTAAATCCTAATGAAACCAGATAAATATGTCACTTAGCCGAGCGAGGTGGTATACAGCCTGCCTACCCTAGCTAGGCCGAGTATTATCTAGTAGGCTAGCCTGCCCTAGCTAGGCTAGGCCTAGTAGTAGTACTTTCTAGGGCCTAATGAATGGCTTATCTTAGGCTTAAGGCCAGCCTATTTAGGGGCGTAAGCCGAGACTAGATAGGCTTAGAATTTAGATAGAGTAGAGAGAGGGCTAATGACAAACTGACTATTTTGGTAGCGAGAGGGAGAAAACTTGGGGCGTATCTAGAGACTAGGCCTAGTTAGGAGAGTCTTTAAATATTTTGGTAGAGTAGAGAGAGGGAGACAACTTGGTGTATCTAGGCTAGGAGAGTCTTGAAATTGGGGGACTGAACTTGTTCGCGGCCGAACCCTTGATGATGATGAAGGTAATTTGATGTGATATTTAACTGCTTCAGCATGATTCTTTTTTAGGGGTGGGCAAAACTGGGAGGTACGAGTATTTTTTTTTTTTTTTTGAGTGGTGCACCGGATACGCCATCACACGTATTGTAAGGTAGCTTTGTATTATTACAAGACTAAATATGCCCTGTCTTCCCGTGTTGATTGATTTGCAGGCTGCATATACCGTGAGTAAAATTGCCAACAAATCAAGGTTTAATGATTGGTTGCAAAATGTCTTCTAAAATCAAGTTATAGCATACACCTTTCACTCCCACTATAATCGCACACAAAGCAAATAATACCACTAAAACATTTATTGATATTTAACATAATTTTCTGTTCTTTTTTTGCAGTTACAAACACGGATTGAATTTGATCAGATGTCATTTACCAAGATGGCCTCGCTATTTAGTCGTCAGTATGGCCAAATGTTGAAAGGACATGTCATGAATAACGTATCAGCTTGTGTTGCAAATATTTCACTGATGAACCAAATAAACTACAAGAAAATTTTACTCTGTCACCCAGTGTCATGCCATACAGATAGCTTGTCATATAAGCAGTCGGAGTCTAGGTATTCAGCAACGAAATTTCATAAACCATTGACAACCAATGAAGCAGTTCTTCTAAAAGAAATAGAATCTAATGGCGATATTGATTCGTTGTTTGCTCTTCTAAGAACCAAACGCTCATGGTTGACAACAGCACACATTGGAGCTGCAATGATAAATCTGTTAGGCCAGCAAAAGTTGATTGTTGATGAGCATGTGGATCAAACACGAAACTATGTCAGATTACATCCAGAATTTAATGGACTCTGTATCTTAGCAGAAAATAAAGTACGAGACATGGATAATAGTACACTTGTTAATACCCTCTATGCACTGCTGAAATTTATGTCTGATCGGCCACACTCGCTGGTGACAGAAATGATCTGTGAAGTGGATAGACGACTTAGTACATTTACGATTAATGAGCTTGCTATCTTTGCAGCTTGTTCACAAGATACTCTTGACCCAAAAAGTGTCTTACTTGGTAAAGTTACGGAATGCTTCCACATATTTATACAAGAAGAACCAATGGATGTAAGGGATGCTGCTACAATTTTGCGTGCTACTGTTGGAGTAACGTCGTACAAATTTCGCAAACAAATTTATAAACGACTTTTAAACTTGTTTGTTGAACACCAGAATGAAATCTCTACTAATGATTTGCGAAAAATCCTACAAAGTATCTCGATATCTGGTGAAAGACCGAAACAGTTATTACAAGAATGCTGTTCGCTACTGCAGCTGCGTTTAAAGTCATTATCTATCTGGGAATTGTCAACGATTTATCATAGTTTAGACGGGTTCTATGATGAAAACCTTCAAAATGATATTGTTGAACAGATGGAAAATAAACTCCCTGCTTGCAAGAATGCTTCAGAACTTATCAATGTCATAACAGTGTTAGCACCAACTGCTTCCCCACAGTTGAAGTTCCAACTCGAAGAGTTAGCAAATGCTGCCCTTCCTAAGGCATCAATTTTTGATCTTGGAAATTTGTGTGTTGCTCTGCGACTGATGGGCTTCCGTGTCCCTAGCCATCTAATTTCCAGTATTGCTGATAAATTTGAAAAGAATTCTGATCATGTTCAATTCACAACTTTACTGAAAGTTGTTGAGTTCTTCCAGAATACACGCCTTCCCCTTGATGACCCCTTTTTCAAATTTCTAGAGATCAAAGTATTGAGTTTCTACCAAACAGCCATTTCACCCCTGCGAATGTTAGGAATCACTTACCTCCTCTCTTTACTGCCAATCAAAAATCTGGATCCTGACATCATTACCAGGCTTGACAAGATGATTCACCAGTACAATGTGGCCTCTATTAACCAGTTGTTTTTAGCTCTTACTCGAATCAGTAAAAAACTGGATAAAAGTATTAATGATAATATTGGTATCAGCAACCTCTTACAAAAATCAAACATGCAAGCAGTTGAGAAGATCAGTGATGTCACAAGTGTGGTTTATCTTAACAACATGATTCACCACATGCTGGATGAAGGTTATAACAGTAATAGTCTGCTAATTTCCACAGTCATGGAACATTATTCAAAATGTCTTCATAGGCTTACACCTCAGCTGGCAGTGGAATGTTCAAGAAGTGTCATCAAGACTCGATTCCTTCAAATTAAACTTCTGGATGCTATTGCTGATATCACATCAAAGAGCATGTTCAAAGTGTCACCAAGAGAGGTTCTATCACTTCTTTCTCCATATTGCATTTTAAACTATCGCCCACAGAACACACCAGACTTTTTTAATATCTGTTTGAGAAGATTCATCCCATTTATGGATCATGTACCTTCAATATTCCTCTTGGATATAGCATACTTGCTGTCTTTGGTGGAGATATTTCCTGAGGATTTGCTGAAGAAACTATTCAATCTGCAAGTACTCATCAAACTTGAAGAAGAAGTTGAAGGTGATTTAACACCATTTTCAATGGAAACTTAATTTTTTTGTACATTTTCCAGATTCTTGAATCATGATGCTAAATAATTACTCAGTATTTCTTTGTTGTTTTTTCTTTGAATTGTAGCAAGACCAAAAAGAATTATGTATCGTCAGCGTCTCATGCAGTTAAATAGAGCATTAGTGATAGAATGCAGCCATCTTCAGGTCCCATGGTTTCATGAAGACTACTGTTTAGAGATACTTAAAGCAAGTAAGTACTGTAATATAAAATCAATCAGATTCAATAACAAAATCATAAAACTTTCAGTACGCCATGTGTAAACTTATGGTTTTTGAGGTAAAACCACTGGTTGGTTGGATGGTTGTTTGTGAGATATTTAAAAAAAAGGTTAAGTTCTACAAAGTCTACTGATATAGTCTTAACAGTTATAAAACTCAACCAGGATCATAATATATAACCTTAATATGTCTATTGTATAAGTCACAAATGGTCAACTTCTTGTGATTTTTTTAGGAAGAATGCATTTTCCAAAGGTGTTGAAATCACTGCAGAGCTGTCTAAGTGTAATTCTTGGAGGCCCACAATTTTTCCGTTCATTCGTTCTTTCACCATATT
Source organism: Anneissia japonica (assembly GCF_011630105.1). Classification (NCBI taxonomy): domain Eukaryota; kingdom Metazoa; phylum Echinodermata; class Crinoidea; order Comatulida; family Comatulidae; genus Anneissia; species Anneissia japonica. The sequence continues at coordinate 196,635 of NW_022701263.1, forward strand.
TTTATGAAATTGGTAAGTTAAAGTAAAGAAAATTTAAGTCTTAATCCTAAATAAATTAAATCCTCTATGTCTGCATGAACCCCTTTGGAAGCTGGTGCGAATAACCCATAAATGCATAAAAGCGAGTATTGTGTCCTGGTTATTATTACAATACCATATTTGGAAAAATACAAATTTGTGTTTTTCAATGCAGATTTTGAATGCATACTTGATGGCAGTGGGAATCCATTGCCTTGTGCAGACTATGGCAGTGTGTTAAACAGGTCTGGACAAGTCACCAGTAATGTGTTGTCAGACTTGATGCAGTGGGGTACACAAACTAAACAACTTCCAGAGGGTGCCCAAAGGTATGTACAATCAAAGACATTTCATCTGTGATTTAAATTAGTGATGTGCAGCCCATATACTGTAGGAGGTGGTACAGGTTTTTAAGAACAGGAATAGCAGTCTTTTCAGACTTAGTGTATGAAGCATTAGACCTATATAAAGTTTGAATACAATTTTGTCTAATTTGTGTGATTTACACAAGTTAGACACTGTACTGTACCAAATTATTGATTGAAAAACTTCATCGGTTTTCATTAGGTATTTGATTTGAATTTCCTTACATAAAACCAAAATCACTTACTTTTTTTAACATAAATATTTTCGCTGACTTCTAGTCAGCATTGTCAGTGCTAATACTGAAAACAGAAGACATCATCAAAACATATCAGTACGAATAATGAATACGTTGTCAGTCCACATACTGAATACATCGACTGAAGAAAGTAGTAAACAACCCAGCTATATTCATACTGAAGATGCTGACTAGTAGTCAACAGAATTGTTTACGTTTAAAAAAGTCCACACACCAAGCGCCCTCAGCATTATTATTATTATGATGTGTTGGGCTTTAGCCTATGTCATCTCTAGTCATGCCCCTGGCTTATACACATCTAGATGTGTATAAGAGACAGGTTTCACGCTATTGCGATCGTCAGGCAACTGATATATATATATATATATATATATATATACACAAGGAATACCTAAAAATCCATTGAAATTCATTTAAATGTCAGTATATAAACTCTAAAACATTTTGATACAATGATATGCTTATAAATACCATAATGTTATCACAAATATATTTGCTCAAAAGTATCATAATCACTATTTTTCAGAATTGCAATTGATTTTCTATCAAAATCTCAGTTCTGTCTTAACTCTCGTCACCCAACTAGTATGGTTGCTGTCAAGAAGCGCCACCTTGAGTCTATGGGCTACAAGTATATACAGGTAGGGGATATTAGTAGAACAGTGGTAGATTCAAGAGTTGGGGAACCACCTGGCCTGGCCCTCCCTGCCCCCAAAATTATCCAATATTATTTTTTAAATGGAGAAAAAATGAAAATAGTATTCAAATTTTAAGTGTAAGAGTGCCATTTCCAGCCATCTAGAGGTGCTATAATCTTAATTTTTCCAAGGTATGGCTGAGGTGGTACAGTATAGGCCCTCTATCTGTTAAAGTCCCTCCTTGTGACCCCTCTATTTCGAATTCCTGGATTCGCCACTGTAGAATGGGATTGTTTCTACTTTTTTTATTATGCAAATTTTGTAAATTTTATATTGATATATTTTTTGTCACAAATGATTAGGTGAGTTGAAAAGGTTAATTAACGAGTCATCCGTAATACGCTTGCTGGTATTTGTGTAACCTTTCAACCTTGGGAGACGCTATGATTGTTTCACTGATCAACATTGCAGTGTTAAAGTTGTTTGTTAACAAAGCTGTGTCACAATACTTTGAAAACGTTAAATAATGTTCAAAACTTGTTCATATTTATAATAATTACTTAGTGTCAAATTTTCTTACTTTTTATTTTAGATTCCCCATTATGTTTGGGACTCACTGACATTGTCTGAACATGATGATGAGGTGAGTTATCTACGAGACTTGATCTTCAACAAGGATTCAACCTTGAGCCCAGTAGCACAGAGACATTCACAACTGGTCGAACGTGACCAACATGGCAGTGTTTCCAAAGGCAGTGTAGAAGAAGAAGCTGTAATCATAAAACTCTTGCATTTACTTGATAGAGTGAGTTAGTGGATGCTAGTGGACAATTCATTTCCATTCTACGTGTTGGTTTCTACCAATACATTTGATTCTTAATAATAATAATAAAAATATGTAGTTGCTATCGCATTCAATAATCTTATTCAAATCATGTGTGTGGTGCAATGGTGAATGTTTGTCTTCTAAGAAAAGATCAGGGGTCCAAATCTAAAGCTGGCCATTTGTGTGTGTTCTTGGCAAGGCATTTTATCCACATTCTCAGGGAGAATAAAATGACTTGGTTAAAGTGCCACTGCACTGACTATCAGTTGCAACACTAAAATACTCAACCCCCCAC